>NW_025292013.1:0-1047 GCF_018294505.1 Triticum aestivum | reverse complement strand
AAACGTCACAACGTAACTGGGTGACTATAAAGGTACACTACAGGTATCTCCGAAAGTATCTATTGTTTTATGCGGATCGAGACTGGGATTTGTCACTCCGTGTAAACGGAGAGGTATCTCTGGGCCCACTCGGTAGGACATCATCATACGCGCAATGTGACCAAGGAGTTGATCACGGGATGATGTGTTACGGAACGAGTAAAGTGACTTGCCGGTAACGAGATTGAACAAGGTATTGGATACCGACGATCGAATCTCGGGCAAGTAAAATACCGCTAGACAAAGGGAATTGTATACGGGATCGATTGAGTCCTTGACATCGTGGTTCATCCGATGAGATCATCGTGGAACATGTGGGAGCCATCATGGGTATCCAGATCCCGCTGTTGGTTATTGACCGGAGAACGTCTCGGTCATGTCTGCATGTCTCCCGAACCCGTAGGGTCTATACACTTAAGGTTCGATGACGCTAGGGTTATAAAGGAAGCTTGTATGTGGTTACCGAATGTTGTTCGGAGTCCCGGATGAGATCCCAGACGTCACGAGGAGTTCCGGAATGGTCCGGAGGTAAAGATTTATATATAGGAAGTCCTGTTTCGGCCATCGGGACAAGTTTCGGGGTCATCGGTATTGTACCGGGACCACCAGAAGGGTCCCGGGGGCCCACCGGGTGGGGCCACCTGCCCCGGGGGGCCACATGGGCTGTAGGGGGTGCGCCTTGGCCTACATGGGCCAAGGGCACCAGCCCCTAGAGGCCCATGCGCCAAGATAAAGGAAAAAGGGGAGAGTCCTAAAGGGGGAAGGCACCTCCGAGGTGCCTTGGGGAGGATGGACTCCTCCCCCCTCCTTAGCCGCACCCCTTTCTTGGAGTAGGGGGCAAGGCTGCGCCTCCCCCCTCTCCCTTGCCCCTATATATAGTGGAGGGGAGGGAGGGCATCCATACCTGAGCCCTTGGCGCCTCCCTCCCTCCCGTGACACCTCCTCCTCTCCCGTAGGTGCTTGGCGAAGCCCTGCAGGATTGCCACGCTCCTCCATCACCACCACGCC
>NW_025292012.1:0-1047 GCF_018294505.1 Triticum aestivum | reverse complement strand
ATTCAAAGCCACATCATCATTTTTCAATCCTTTCTGACTTCATTTGTTATTTCTCATGCATTTACTAATTATTTTGAGCTATAAGACCCTAAAATTGAAAAGCATTTCAAATGAACTCTGAAAAGGTTGAAAGTTGGCATGATATCATCATTTCATCCACATAGCATGTGCAAGAAAGTTGAGAGGGTTACGGCAAAAACTGGATGCACTTCGTGTACAAAACGGACAATCTCTTTCAAAGTATCAGGATTTCATACGGAAACTCGTCTGTTACAAAGGGATTTCATTTTTTAGACCTTATTTGAACTCCTGACTTTTTGTGTGTTCAAAATGCACCATTCAAAGCCACATCATGATTTTTCAATCCTTTCTGACTTCATTTGTTATTTCTCATGCATTTACTAATTATTTTGGGCTATAAGACCCTAAAATTGAAAAGCATTTCAAATGAACTCTGAAAAGGTTTAAAGTTGGCATGATATCATCATTTCATCCACATAGCATGTGCAAGAAAGTTGAGAGGGTTACGGCAAAAACTGGATGCACTTCGTGTACAAAACGGACAATCTCTTTCAAAGTATCAGGATTTCATCCGGAAAGTCGTCTGTTACAAAGGGATTTCATTTTTTAAACCATATTTGAACTCCTGACTTTTTTTGTGTTTAAAATGCACCATTCAAAGCCACATCATCATTTTTCAATCCTTTCTGACTTCATTTGTTATTTTTCATGCATTTACTAATTATTTTGAGCTATAAGACCCTAAAATTGAAAAGCTTTTCAAATGAACTGTGAAAAGGTTTAAAGTTGGCATGATATCATCATTTCATCCACATAGCATGTGCAAGAAAGTTGAGAGGGTTACGGCAAAAACTGGATGCACTTCGTGTACAAAATGGACAATCTCTTTCAAAGTATCAGGATTTCATACGGAAACTCGTCTGTTACAAAGGGATTTCATTTTTTAGACCTTATTTGAACTCCTGACTTTTTGTGTGTTCAAAATGCACCATTCAAAGCCACATCATGATTTTTCAATCCTTTCTG
>NW_025292011.1:0-1047 GCF_018294505.1 Triticum aestivum | reverse complement strand
CAACGTGGGTGTCGGCCACGACCTACCTAATCACCTAAGCCTCCAGTCCAGGTTTATCGCCTATTCAGGTTCCATCCGCAGGGAGTCCGGCCGAGGTTTCCCATACGGCCCCGAACGATGTGAACAGGGTTCCCGAGATACCTAACGGGTATTCGGTACACCCGGCCACGTACCTACCGCATCACAGCCCACCCCTACGGTCAGCGTTGTCCACGGCCTCCAGTAGGCTACAAACACCAGAAACTACTTGCAACTCCTGGACGGAGAACTAGGGTGAATAAGAAGCCGAGAGGGTCCATTGGTTTCGGGCCCAATGCATGGTAGTAGCTGATTCTTAAATCACACATACAGATCTCAGTGCTTAAGGTCGGCTTCAATGAAACAACCCACCATGTACTCCTACATGGCCTCTCATCGATACCTTTACCAAAACGTGTTCATCACACCACTCTCATTACCGGCATAATCATTTCACTCTAGCCCATCACCCAGATGAACCAGACCTGACACGACTCTAAGCATAGCAGGCATAGCAAGGTAGGAACAACACATACATATGGCTCAATCAACTCCTACACATGCTAGTGGGTTCATCTAGTTACTGTGGCAATGACAGGTCATGCAGAGGAAATGGGTTCAACTACCGTAGCACACAGCAGTTTGAAACGCGTTGTCTTAATGCAGTAAAAGAGAGCAGGTGCGAGAACATGGGATTGTATCGATATGATCAACTGGTTGGTTGCTTGCCTGATGGTTCGATGCACTGATACGGTTCTTCGTTAGGGTAATCACGGTACTCCTCGGGGGCAGAACCTGTCGCAAAGGACATCGATACACAAGCATCACCAAACAATGTGCAACAATATGATGCATGCATGAAACATGGCAATATGAGTGTGTTGGGCTAATGCAACTAAAACCAGAAGGGTTTGAACAAATTTGAATCAAAGATTCAAATTTCAAACTCAAACATGGCCTTTTAAAGTGCTTTTCCTTGTTCTGCTTAAAACATCAATTTAACTTGTTTGATCATGCATGAAAATAGTA
>NW_025292010.1:0-1047 GCF_018294505.1 Triticum aestivum | reverse complement strand
CTTGTTATCGAGCTTTGTTTCGAACGTCTTCTCAAGGCCAGTGATCTTCTCCATGGCCTCTTCAAAATTGTTCAGCACATCTTGCACCTGTTCAGTCATCATTTGCTGAAACTTATCATGAAGCTCCTTGTTCGATAAATTCTCCCAGTCAATCTCGTCGGCTTGTGATCCTGGCATGGTTAGCAGCAATAGAAACACACAAGAATATGATCCTACAGACTACGAACAAGTGGTGGTGGTGGGTGTCACAAATCCGTCAAGCAAATCTCAAATTCTTACCAGTTCTTGCCCAGCAGCAGGCGGTGATCGGCAACCGTTGTAGTCAAAAACTCTCAAAGCTTGGATAGAGCGATTACCAGGGAGAGTCGAACACACGACGTAGATGTATGTGGAGCTGGGAAGGCTTATAGTATGGTAGCAAAAAGGGTCAGCAATAATCAATTCAGAGATGCAAAGTTGAATAAACGCTCAACGACGGTACTGTGCTGGTCCTAGGCTAGACTGTGCTAGAGACGCGAGCCTAGAACACTAACAAAATCACGGCGCGGCACGTAAACAAGGGAAAAGCACACTCTGGAATTTTTTTTTGCGCTCTTTTTTTTTGCGCTGCTTTTTTTTTTGCGAAAAATCACTATAATGGCGAGTGTCTCAAAACTCTTCTTAGCTCAAACTGACAGGATGGGCACGAAATTTTTTTTGACCAATTTTTTTTTTTGACTGCCCGGACCCAAAAACTGGAAACGGGTCAAAAAAAACTTCCTATAATGGCACCTGTCTCAAAACACTCAGAAACACCTAAAAATAGGATAGCCAGAAATTTTTTCGAAAAATGCGTTTTCGAAAAATTTTGGGCCTAAACGGAGCGTGGCTACCCGACTCTTTTTTTTTCCGAAACCTACTCCGGCAAGGAAACACGAATCGGAATCTAGATTGATCCCGAAAACAAACCTAATAAGCAAGGAACTCGGATTGGTGGTGGATATATGGTGGTGGTATATGGCAGCGGTGGTAGTATATGGATATGGATCGGTGGTGGTATATGGACAC
>NW_025292009.1:0-1047 GCF_018294505.1 Triticum aestivum | reverse complement strand
CGCTGCGCCACTTTCCCGCTCAAGAGGTAGTACTTCATCGAGTTCTACTTTCCTCCCACTTACTTCTTTCGAGAGAAACTCTTTTTCCAGAAAGCATCCGTTCTTGGCTACAAAGATCTTGCCTTCGGATCTTAAGTAGAAGGTATACCCTACAGTTTCCTTAGGGTATCCTATGAATACGCATTTTTCCGACTTGGGTTCGAGCTTTTCAGGTTGAAGTTTCTTGACATAAGCATCGCATCCCCAAACTTTTAGAAACGACAGCTTAGGTTTCTTTCCAAACCATAATTCATACGGTGTCGTCTCAACGGATTTAGACGGTGCCCTATTTAAAGTGAATGTAGCTGTCTCTAGAGCGTATCCCCAAAATGATAGCGGTAAATCGGTAAGAGACATCATAGACCGCACCATATCCAATAGGGTGCGATTACGACGTTCGGACACACCGTTTCACTGAGGTGTTCCAGGCGGCGTGAGTTGTGAAACGATTCCACATTTCCTTAAGTGTGTACCAAATTCGTGACTTAAGTATTCTCCTCCACGATCTGATCGTAAGAATTTTATCTTTCGGTCATGTTGATTCTCTACCTCATTCTGAAATTCCTTGAACTTTTCAAAGGTCTCAGACTTGTGTTTCATTAAGTAGACATACCCATATCTACTCAAGTCATCAGTGAGAGTGAGAACATAACGATATCCTCCACGAGCCTCAACGCTCATTGGACCGCACACATCGGTATGTATGATTTCCAACAAGTTGGTTGCTCGCTCCATTGTTCCGGAGAACGGAGTCTTGGTCATTTTGCCCAAAAGGCATGGTTCGCACGTGTCAAACGATTCATAATCAAGAGACTCTAAAAGTCCATCGGCATGGAGCTTCTTCATGCGCTTGACACCAATGTGACCAAGGCGGCAGTGCCACAAGTATGTGGGACTATCGTTATCAACTTTAAATCTTTTGGCATCTACACTATGAACATGTGTAATATTACGCTCGAGATTCATTAAGAATAAACCATTGACCATCGGAGCATGACCATAAAACAT
>NW_025292008.1:0-1047 GCF_018294505.1 Triticum aestivum | reverse complement strand
CTACTTGGGCTGCTTTGAAAACTGCTATGCGTACGCGTTGGGTTCCACCATATTATCAACGTGAATTGCTTCAAAAATTGCAGCATTTAAGACAAGGGAAAAATTCTGTAGAAGAATATTATCAGGAATTACAAACTGGCATGATTAGATGTGGTATTGTTGAGGAGAATGAAGCTATGCTTGCACGTTTTCTGGGTGGATTAAATAGAGAGATTCAGACCATTCTAGACTATAAGGAGTATACTAATATCACTCGTTTATTCCATCTTGCTTGTAAAGCTGAACGTGAAGTGCAGGATCGACAAGCATTGGGGCGAACTAACTTTTCTGCAGGCCGACCTTCATCATGGACACCACGTGCATCTTCTACTTCAACTGCACCAGCACCTCCATCCGGTGCCACCTCCAGCCGTGATACAGGAAAACAGGCACAACCACCATTATCTTCCAAGAGCGCACCTGCGGGTCCTGCACAGCGTTCTTCTTCTTCCATGGCATCAACAGGGCACACAAGTGATATTATTTGTCGTCGTTGTAAGGGAGGAGGTCATTATGCGAGGGAATGCAAATCTCCGCGTGTGATGATTGCTACCGCGGATGGTGGATATGAGTCCGCTAGTGACTATGATGAGGAGACTTTGGCTCTTATTACACGTGAAGAACATGGTGGAGATGATTCTGATCATGAGATGCAATACATGGCTCCTGAAGACGCTGACAGGTATGAATGTTTAGTTGCTCAACGTGTTTTGAGTGTGCAGGTCACACAAGCTGAGCAAAATCAGAGGCACAATTTGTTCCATACCAAGGGAGTTGTGAAGGAACGTTCTGTGCGCGTCATCATAGACGGAGGGAGCTGCAACAACTTGGCTAGCATGGAGATGGTGGAGAAGCTTTCTCTCACCACAAGACCACATCCACATCCTTACTACATCCAATGGTTCAACAACAGCGGCAAGGTTAAGGTAACACGTACTGTTCGTGTGCATTTTAGTATCTCTACATATGCTGATTATGTTGATTGTGATGTGGTACCTATGCAAGCAT
>NW_025292007.1:0-1047 GCF_018294505.1 Triticum aestivum | reverse complement strand
GTCGGCATAGTATAGCCGTCGGCAGTCTTTTTCGTCTGACGGCAACGGACGGCACCGTAAAAAACGGGGACGAATCATGCAAGGCCACGTGGCAGGGCTATGCCTACGGCAAAGCCATCGGCATAGATGAATCTATGCCGACGGCTTTGCCGTAGGCATAGCCCTGCCACGTGTCTTCTTCTGGTTACTCTTGGCAGCAGAGGTATGCCTACGGCTTTGCCGTCGGCATAGATTTTCACCTATGCCTACGGCAAAGCCATCGGCATAGATCCGCCACATGGCGAGCCCTGGTGACTCCTGGGCTTATATATGCCGACGGCTTTGCCGTAGGCATAGTTTTTTTATTATTATTTTCCCTGTTTTTTCTCTTTTCCAATTCATTTGACAGCATTTCAAAACAGAACAATATGAAATTATGCAGAAATATGACAGTTCATCATCTAAACATACTCAAGTTCACCATCATCATCTAAACATACTCAAGTTCATCACATCATCTAAAGATCATCACCGACTCAAGTTCATGAACATAAAAGTTGTGCAAGACATGAAACATCATAAAAGTAGGAATATGAAAGGCATGGCACGATGGCCACATGCACGGAATCATCAAGCAAGACCACCTCCGCCAAAACCACCACCTCCGCCAAAATCACCACCTCCACCAAAACCACCACCTCCGCCAAAACCACCACCTCCACCAAAACCACCACCTCCGCCAAAACCACCACCTCCACCAAAACCACCACCACTCTGCCAGATCGGAGTGACTGGGGTCGACGGAGCAGGAGTCGACCCACCGGTCCCCTACATGTTTCAGAAAAGATTCTAACAGTAAATATGATATGATAGTGTTGAATGAACGAGAACTAGTTTGTCAGTAGTTAGGCAAATGTACTAACCGGACCATCACTGCCTAGTGCCACCCATTCATCGAACGTGGGCACGTGTGGGGGTTCTCCCGCAGGTGGTGGTGGGGGTCCCATTTGTGGTGGACCCGTGCCGTTACTCCAAGCCGCCAACATAGCCTGAATGTTAGTTAAACAA
>NW_025292006.1:0-1047 GCF_018294505.1 Triticum aestivum | reverse complement strand
AAGATTTACATGTTTACAATATCCTGAGGAGAGACGTGTTCCTGCTGCTGTTTGTGCTTTCACTAGCTTTGCATGTGTTTGGTGGTCTGAACATTGTAGATTATATCCTGTTCCAGCTACTTGGGCTGCTTTGAAAACTGCTATGCGTACTCGTTGGGTTCCACCATATTATCAACGTGAATTACTTCAAAAATTGCAGCGTTTAAGACAAGGGAAAAATTCTGTAGAAGAATATTATCAGGAATTACAAACTGGCATGATTAGATGTGGTATTGTTGAGGAGAATGAAGCTATGCTTGCACGTTTTATGGGTGGATTAAATAAAGAGATTCAGACCATTCTAGAGTATAAGGATTATAATAATATCACTCGTTTATTCCATCTTGCTTGTAAAGCTGAACGTGAAGTGCAGGATCAACAGCCATTGGCGCGAACTAACTTTTCTACAGGTCGACCTTCATCATGGACACCGCGTGCATCTTCTACTTCCACTTCACCATCACCTCCATCAGGTGCCACCTCCAGCCGTGATACAAGAAAGCAGGCACAACCACCACTCTTTGCCAAGAGCACACCTGCCGGGCCTGCGCAGAGCTCTTCTTCTTCCATGGCATCGACAGGGCACACAAGTGATATTATTTGTCGTCGTTGTAAGGGAAGAGGACATTTTGCGAGAGAATGCAAATCTCAGCGTGTCATGATTGCTACTGAGGATGGTGGGTATGAGTCCGCTAGTGACTATGATGAGGAGACTTTGGCTCTTATTACACGTGAAGAACATGGTGGAGATGATTCTGAAAATGAGACGCAATACATGGCTCCTGAAGACGCTGACAGGTATGAATGTTTAGTTGCTCAACGTGTTTTGAGTGTGCAAGTCACACAAGCAGAGCAAAATCAGAGGCATAATTTGTTCCATACAAAGGGAGTTGTGAAGGAACGTTCTGTTCGCGTCATCATAGATGGAGGGAGCTGTAACAACTTGGCTAGCATGGAGATGGTGGAGAAGCTATCTCTCACCACAAGACCACATCCACATCCTTACTA
>NW_025292005.1:0-1047 GCF_018294505.1 Triticum aestivum | reverse complement strand
GTTGTTGTTGTTGTTGTTGTTGTTGTTGTTGTTGTTGTTGTTTGTAGCGACCTGACCCAAAATCGGTCAAATCTCTGTGTCTGTACCATCCCAAGATCATGCTGGTACTCACAGTACATCGATAAAGTAATCAAAGGTCAATCACACCTGAATTTTATTACACGATTCTCGTATAGAGTCTTTATTACAAGGGAATAAATTCGGCTCAAGGCCAACTCATGAGAAATAAACTACTAATGCTGCGGAAGCGTCGAATGTAAAGCGAGTCCATCCGACTCGAAAGGGCAATCGCCAAGCGCGGAGCGTAGCCTCACTCCTGATCGGAATATACCTCTACAACATAAGACGTTGCAGCCATGTAGGTCAGCTTTTGGAATAAGCTGGCAAGTCATGAACAATAACAATAATAAAGTTACTACACTATATGCATTTTGGCTGTGGAGCTCTAAGTTTCATCATTTTGCGTAAAGCCAATTTTATCCTACTATAGTGGACTTGTTTGCAAATTACTACAAATTGTTGGTAGTTATTGAGATGGTTCCGCCAACCAATATCTCGTTCCCAAATTATTAAGTCATAAACCCCTCAATTAATTCATTAGTTTCAGTGTTGAGAATTCCGAATACCTCCAAGTTCCAGAGGCTCAAATGTCCGTAACCGGGGACACGGCTAATCGATTAGATCTTTAAACTCTGCAGAGGTTTGCGCACTTTCCCCGCAAGAATCATTCCCTCCTTTTAAAGTCTTCGCACTTCATGGTGTTTGAAGACGGGACGAATGAAACAGGGTCTTCCGAAGAGTTCTTCTGGCTACTGCCGGTACCCATCCAATCCTACCGTTCTTCTACATCTCGTAGTACCGTCCAGCCAGCGTCACTACTAGGGTCAACCCAGCCAGAGCCCATAATGGCTTGCGGCTGCACAGGTAAGCTTCCGGTCATGGGGCATCCATCCTTCTCTTCGTGGCTGGGTGAAGCTTTCCGCAGGATGTCATGGCGCTTCTCCATGCATCCCGGCCACCACTGGGTGCTCCAGGGTGCCCGTCAAC
>NW_025292004.1:0-1047 GCF_018294505.1 Triticum aestivum | reverse complement strand
CACATAGCACGTGCAAGATAGTTGATAGGGTTACGGCAAAAACTGGATGCACTTCGTGTACAAAAAGGACGATCTCTTTCAAAGTATCAGGATTTCATACGGAAACTCGTCTGTTACAAAGGGATTTCATTTTTTTAAACTTATTTGAACTCCTGACTTTTTGTGTGTTCAAAATTCAACATTCAAAGCCACATCATCATTTTTCAATCCTTTCTGACTTCATTTGTTATTTTTCATGCATTTACTAAATATTTTGAGCTATAAGACCATAAAATTGAAAAGCATTTCAAATGAACTCTGAAAAGGTTGAAAGTTGGCATGGTATCATCATTTCATCCACATAGCATGTGCAATAAAGTTGAGAGGGTTACGGCAAAAACTGGGTGCACTTCGTGCACAAAAGGGACGATCTCTTTCAAAGTATCAGGATTTCATACGAAAACTCGTCTGTTACAAAGGGATTTTATTTTTTAAAACTTATTTGAACTCCTGACTTTTTGTGTCTTCAAAATGCACCATTCAAAGCCACACCATCATTTTTCATTCCTTTCTCACTTCATTTGTTATTTTTCATGCATTTGCTAATTACTTTGAGCTATAAGACCATAAAATTGAAAAGCATTTCAAATGAACTGTGAAAAGGTTGAAAGTTGGCGTGGTATCATCATTTCATCCACATAGCATGTGCAAGAAATTTGAGAGGGTTACGGCAAAAACTGGATGCACTTCGTGTACAAAACGGACAATCTCTTTCAAAGTATCAGGATTTCATACGGAAACTCGTCTGTTACAAAGGGATTTCATTTTTAAAAACTTATTTGAACTCCTGACTTTTTGTGTGTTCAAAATGCACCATTCAAAGCCACATCATCATTTTTCAATCCTTTCTGACTTCATTTGTTATTTTTCATGCATTTACTAATTACTTTGAGCTATAAGACCATGAAATTGAAAAGCATTTCAAATGAACTCTGAAAAGGTTGAAAGTTGGCATGGTATCATCATTTCATCCACATAGCATGTGCAAGAAAGTTGAGAGGGTTACGG
>NW_025292003.1:0-1047 GCF_018294505.1 Triticum aestivum | reverse complement strand
CAGTGCGGTGCGGCAAGTTTAGTCTCACCTCGCTAGTCGAAGGGCTACCGCACTGGTTTATAAGCCCCAGTGCGGTAGCTCTCTCGAGCTCCTCTCCTAAGCAGGCCTACTGGGCCTACCAATTCATTGCTGCCATGTGGGCCTACTGGGCCTTTGCGGGCCTGCATCCTGGCCCAACAAAAGGTTGAGTTTCTAGTCGTATGCAGGCCGCTTTGGCCCAGTTGGCGGGCTTTTTTTATTTTCTTAATTTTTTTTGCTTTTTTATTTGTTTTATTTATTTTTGAGTTGTTTTTTGCTGTATTTAGAGTTTCTTTGTGAATATTTTTGCTTTAGGTACAAAAATTTACAAACTTTGATATGTTAGTGCAGGTAGTTTTCAAATTTGAATAGTTTAAATTTTGAATTATTTGAAATTTGTGTGAATCACTAGTTTGTGAATAACTTAACTTTGGAAAAAGATTTTTCAGTGATTCTTTTTTCTTATGTTTAATATTTGTGTGTTTTATCATTATATTCAATTTGGTAATGCTTAGGTTATTTAAAAAATGAAATGCCTTTGTGACATTTCAGTTTTCGTCGAAAACCCTGATGCTTCGAAAAAGATTGTCCATTTTATACATGAAGTGTATCCAATTTTTGCCGTAACCCTCTCTACTTTTTTGCACATGCTATTTGTATGAAATTATGATACCATGCCAACTTTCAACCTTTTCTGATTTCATGTCAAATGCTTTTCAATTTCAGGGTCATTTAGCTGGAAAAAAATCAGTAAATGAATGAAAAAGAATTTGTTTGCACATAAAATTTCTTCGCGTTTCAAATGCCAAAACACATAATTAACTACCCTAACTATTACAGACATTCCCTCCTGGGTGTGAAACACAAAAGAAAGTGATGATAGTGAAGCCGATCACATCCCAGATATTTGGGTGTGAAACTTTTTCTTCTCGTGTGTCCCTTTGCGCCGTAGCCAGGGAAAATTTTCATCATTTAACTGGATGCTCGGGTCAATATTCACTGTGAATGGAGCAATTTCATCAAACTTTT
>NW_025292002.1:0-1047 GCF_018294505.1 Triticum aestivum | reverse complement strand
GTGCCTATCTAGACGAAACAGTTCTACATACGACAGGCCTCCACTCAACCGGCTGTAGATTGTACGCGTGCCGTCGTGAGAAAATACTCGAGGTGTGCGTCGTCAAGGCCATGCCTGTGCCAACATAGGCTACCGTGGGTGTCATGAAGCTGTCGTGTCAAGGAACTGTACCAGACTAATGACATGGTCATCTCTACTCTGTTTTCATCCTTGAAGTCGATCGCATGAAAATAACTATGCAATCGACTTGATCACCAAGAATGAAAACAATTTTCTGAATATTTTGCTCGAGCGTGGCCAGCATGGTCCCACGGTTTAGTCCGTAGTGTGCTCGAGCGTGGCCCGTAAGTCCTGTACCGTGCCCAGCATGGCCAGCATGGTCCCACGGTACCGCCCGGCCGTGAATACGACGTTCAGCGCCGACAGCAGGCCGGCGTGCCCGTCATGGCGCCCTGGAACCAGCCCAGCGGCGACGAGCGCCGCTGGTCAGGGCCATCTCGCACCTCAGTGTCCAGCACGCCGACCTGCCCGGACGTTACGCTGCCGCACAATTGGGACTGCACCGACATTAGTATCGTCCCCGGGCCTGTGAGGGTCTCGTGTATGTAAATGCGGATGCGCTTGAGGTTGGGACTGGGGCGGGCGCCACCGCGCGCCACGGTCACTGACTAGGCCAGCAGGAGGAGGACGAGAGTCAGCAGCGGTGATGAGGGAGTAGTCATGGCCGTCCGGCGATGAGAAGTCCCTGCTACGTCAGTACGTATGTGCTGGTGATGCAATAGGCCTTGCTTAGGATTCCTCTGTAAAATAATATAAGAGCGTTTAGATCACTAATTTAGTGATATAAATGCTGTTATATTAGTTTACGCCTAGAGCACATGACAACAATTTGTGACTTATTCTGATTGATACGATTGCATCCGATTGCCAGACACGATGCAACTAATCAATTCAGATGCTTGTGTAGAGAACCGTTTCGAGTTGATACGACGGATCACCATTGGTCGAACTGACTCGATATTTCTATAGATAATGCTCCTACTAAAC
>NW_025292001.1:0-1047 GCF_018294505.1 Triticum aestivum | reverse complement strand
AAGAGCTGAAACTAGTTTTCCAAGCTCATGCCCGGGTCGAGAGATATGATGTCTCCGACAAGTTCTACAGTTGTAAGATGGAGGAAAACAGTTCTGTCAGTGAGCACATCCTGAAGATGTCTGGGTTGCACAACCGTATGACCCAGCTGAACATTAACCTCCCAGATGAGGCGGTCATTGACAGAATCCTCCAGTCGCTCCCACCAAGCTACAAGAGCTTTGTGATGAACTACAACATGCAGGGAATGGAAAAGACCATTCCTGAAGTGTTCTCGATGCTGAAGTCAGCAGAGGCTGAAATCAAGAAAGAACATCAAGTGTTGATGGTCAATAAGACCACTAAGTTCAAGAAGGGCAAGGGTAAGAAGAACTTCAAGAAGGACGGCAAAGATGTTGCCGCGCCTGGTAAGCCAGTTACCGGGAAGAAGTCAAAGAATGGACCTAAGCCTGAGACTGAGTGCTTTTATTGCAGGGGGAAGGGTCACTGGAAGCGGAACTGCCCCAAATACTTATCAGATAAGAAGGCCGGCAAAACCAAAGGTATATTTGATATACATGTAATTGATGTGTACCTTACCAGTACTCGTAGTAACTCCTGGGTATTTGATACCGGTGCCGTTGCTCATATTTGTAACTCACAGCAGGAGCTGCGGAATAAACGGAGACTGGCAAAGGACGAGGTGACGATGCGCGTCGGGAATGGTTCCAGAGTCGATGTGATCGCCGTCGGCACGCTGCCTCTACATTTACCTACGGGATTAGTTTTGAACCTTAATAATTCTTATTTAGTGCCAAGTTTGAGCATGAACATTGTATCAGGATCTCGTTTAATACGAGATGGCTACTCATTTAAGTCTGAGAATAATGGTTGTTCGATTTATATGAGAGATATGTTTTATGGTCATGCTCCGATGGTCAATGGTTTATTCTTAATGAATCTCGAGCGTAATATTACACATGTTCATAGTGTAGATGCCAAAAGATTTAAAGTTGATAACGATAGTCCCACATACTTGTGGCACTGCCGCCTTGGTCACATTGGTGTCA
>NW_025292000.1:0-1047 GCF_018294505.1 Triticum aestivum | reverse complement strand
CTCCGCTGCCACTCAAGATCTACATCCGTGCGCGGCTAGACAACGCCAGCGCATCACCCTCAACGGCTCTGAAGTGACCCACACTCTAGCTAGGCAAGCATGCCCAAACGCCGGACCGAACTAGGTATCCACACATCACTCCCTTATGCACTGTTCCAACGATGTTTCGATATCCTTTCACTACTCTCTTAGCTTACACGCCTATGCAACTCCGACTTTAACTCTTATTTATTCTGGAGATATCATCTGAAACAAGCAAATCCATTTTTTAGCGAAGCATGATGGCGCTACCGGATCTGGTACACATCCTGCACACCTATATAACCTTGTAAGTATTTTTCCTCCGGTACAACAGCAAGGTCGATTCCTCTTATTTGATCAACCATTCATTGTGTCAAAAATGCAGAGGGGGTGCAAGGAGCACAAGGCCTGCACATCCAAGCAAGTGGTAACATGGACATGTACATGGAACATCCCATGCGCAAGCAGAGCTGCAGTGAGCCTGTACAACGAGCTAGCGTAAGTCCCTGCATTTCATTTAATTTGTACTGGCATTCGTGTATGATTTGTGTGCAGTGGCGGATCCATGAATTCAAGTTACCAGGGGCGAACATTTAACTTAAAAAATATGAAGGCACTTGCAGTCCGGAAATCAACATAACTTGAGAAATGTGAAGCTACATGCACTTTGAAAACCAGCTAATGATCCAAAGTAGTTCAGATTATAAACACTAAATGATGCAAGCACCAAAAAAACAAAATGCAACATGGTGTACAAGGACTACAAACATGGTCTATACCTGCTTAAATTATTCGTTCTCTGGCTGAAAATATCGAAGTGTAATTGCACCTATAACCAGTGCGCAAACTGCATATCAATATATCTATCCTGCACATGTATGCCAATAGTTTCAAACAACATATTAGAAAAGTATTTATGCTGCGTTGTCATCATATGGGGACTTTCTGGTAGATGGCCTCGATGTTTCCTCAAGCCATGAAAATGCACTATAATTTGCTTGTCATCAATGCCTGCAAATCTCTATG
>NW_025291999.1:0-1047 GCF_018294505.1 Triticum aestivum | reverse complement strand
GCACTACTGCTAAATAGCAGTAGCGAGGGGTATCTAACCAACGCTGCTGCTAAATGTCTACCTATAAGCATTTTCCTAGTAGTGTTCCCTTCAATACCAATAACCTAGGCATTGCGTGCTCGATCCAGGTCCTGAAAAGTGATGCATGAATCCAATGAACTTAAAATGATGATGTAAAAAGGATAAAAGCTAAATTTGTTGCTGCTCATTTTTTATTACCTGGACATGTTGGCAGCACTATCATTGGATATGCAAACCGCAATGATTCTGCCTGAATCGGACTTAGAAGAAGGCGGCAATATATGGGTAGACCAAGGGTCTGGTGCAAACGACTTGCACGGTAATCGAGTGGTGTGTGTGATCTTCTCTAATAATTGTGATAACAAAACTCTGGAACTGTTCTCATATTCGGTTAATATATTGGAAAAGAGTGGGTCATGATAATAAACAAGGCTCATGAGGTCAGCAGACGAATCTGGGGGCAATGCTGATGGGCTTGGTGAGAATGATAGATGGGCTTGGTTGACGTGCTGAACGGAACTGGCTTGTTCATTGCTATGTTGCTTCTTGTTCTGACCTGAAATTGGGCAAGGATTTTTATTAGATGGTGTTATTTGTTAACTTTAATGATTTTTCTTAATAACTCTAAATGGGACACTTACCGATGTTTGTGTTGTCGTGATTATTGTCGCTGATGTGTACATATTCTCTCTTATGAGCTTGATGGACATGTCCAGTTGAGCTTCCTGCTGGTAAATTATTGAAGGGGAAGTTATAAGAAAAAAATAAAGGGGTAAAAATGTGCTTGAGCAAGAGATAACTGATTTCTAAATGACGAGAGTAATACCTTCGGTGTCCGAAGTTTCCGCGGGCGCGATCTGTGCAAGGTTTTGGCGGATGTTGTTTTGTTCCGGAACTACATTGTAACTCGAACACTTATTAAAACATGCTATTAATAAAAACAATGCTGCCTGGATAACATGCTAAGCATGGTTGATGAACTGCACCTACTTGTTGGTTATCTATCAATCGGCATGTAGTTAGACC
>NW_025291998.1:0-1047 GCF_018294505.1 Triticum aestivum | reverse complement strand
AGATGGCCAATGACATCCTCCACAGAGAATTCACGCCTCTGATGTTTCAGAGTGGTGGCAAAGTTCCTCCAGGAATTAGGGAGCTTAGCGATTATGCAGCCCGCGACAAACTTGCCCGGTAACTCGCACTTGAGAAGCTCAAGTTCCTTAACAATGCATATTATCTCATGAGCCTGCTCCAATACAGGACGGTTTTCAACCATCTTGTAATCGTGGAACTGCTCTATAATATACATCTCGCTCCCTGCATCGGCGGCCCCGAATTTAGATTCGAGCGCCTCCCACAAGTCCTTGGCGACATGCACATGTAAATATGCGTCGACCAGTTTATCTCCGATCACGCTAAGAACTGCTCCGAGAAACACAACGGTAGCCTCCTTGAACGCCTTCTCCTGTTCAGGAGCAATCGTTCCCGTGGAGACACCGGTGACCCAGAACACGTTCATAGCCGTGAGCCATAACGTGGTCTTAGTCTGCCAACGCTTGAAGTATGTACCGGTAAATTTATCCGGTTTCAGCTCGGCTCGGCTCAATCCCGCAACCCGCGGCGCGTCGTGACGAGGCGTGGCGTGGCGAGGCGGGCGGCGGAGGAGGAGTGCGCGAGGGCCTCTTCTCTTCTCAAGCTCCAATAGCATGTAGAAGAGAAACCCTTATAAACCACTCCAACTCTCCTTCCACTTCCGGGGTGGGACTAAACTTCCCACCACACCTAGTGCCATATAACCCACATGGGCCCTTAGAGATTTTTCAGAAATTGCAATATGGGCCTAGAGCCCATCTCAGATTTCAGCAATCCCCCACCAGATCTCGAGGGCCCATTGTGTCCTCTGTTCCAATTGCTGTTTCGATATACCAGTGTTTCAGTAAAGACCTGTTAAGGTTGAACTTCACCTAGAACAAGTGGCTACACTCCTTCACAACTGAACAATGGACTATGCCTTGAATTGTCAGTTTGGCGTGAAGAAGTTTCACTACATGTCTTACTAGTACTAGGCTGCCGAAGGCTGACCCCTCGGGTGGAGCATATAAGTCACACTCCTGGCCTAT
>NW_025291997.1:0-1047 GCF_018294505.1 Triticum aestivum | reverse complement strand
CGTGAGGAATAGTTATTCTTCACCCCCTCTCTATTTTGACATCAATGCACCGTATTTTTACGTTTCGTAATTTTTTTTATTTCATACATAAAAAGAGAATGTAAGAAAATATGTACTCGCCATAAAAAATATTTTATGTTATGTAAAATTACAAATGTAAACACATTGTGTAAAACATACATGAAATGTGATTTTTCTGGTCTTATAACCTATATTTTTGTTTTTTGTACCAAATTTTACATATTGAATCAATATGCATGTAAGTGTTTATATTTTAAACATAATTTATTTAGGAAGTGATCGTAAGATTACCTCGGGTATTGAATAACGTATTCTGCATCCTGGGTGATAAATAGTAACACTAATATATTCTACTGGTTGCAACAAAACACTCTGATAACAGAAAATCAATGCACACAACTTTACAGCAAAATATTCATCACAACAATATATATACCCGGGTGCCGGAAAAAGAAACTCGGACTGTCCGACATAACAGTAAATAGGACCATCACAGATGTGTGTAGCAAGATGACCATACAGAATATCATTTGATTACTAAGACCTGCAGTGCAGACTACAAGCAAACATGTTCTTCGCTAAGATCGTTGAAGCTTGGTGAAAGACCAAATACTCGATCAATAGTCATTCTCACATGGTGATAGTTATTTCATGGTTAAAGTGTGTGTAACCAAAATAGTATAAAAGGTTATTTCTCACAACCTAATTGCGCACATTGACTTTAATCTTATTCTCTGCTGCGTATGAAGCTTAAAGAAGTGCTAATTTTCCTTCAGAGCACTAGTTGCGTGGAGCACCATGGTCTCGATAGTGAAACCTGGTCCAAATGCTACCATTGCCCCCCACTCTGCTCGCTCTCCTTCCTCCTCCATTCGCCGGCGCAGCTTGTCAAGCACGAAGATCACGGTGGCACTAAACATGTTCCCAAACTTTTGTACGACAGTTCGGCTCGCCGCTAGCTTCGTGGGATCCAACTGGAGGGTCTTGTCAAGCTGGTCCAAGATCCCACGGCTGCCCGGGTGCACA
>NW_025291996.1:0-1047 GCF_018294505.1 Triticum aestivum | reverse complement strand
GGAGTTGGAACATTCGCTTTGATGAGATGATCAAAGCGTTTGGGTTTATGCAGACTTATGGAGAAGCCTGCGTTTACAAGAAAGTGAGTGGGAGCTCTGTAGCATTTCTCATATTATATGTAGATGACATACTCCTGATGGGAAATAATATAGAATTTCTGGACAGCATTAAGGCCTACTTGAATAAGTGTTTTTCAATGAAGGACCTTGGAGAAGCTGCTTATATATTAGGCATCAAGATCTATAGAGATAGATCGAGACGCCTCATAGGTCTTTCACAAAGCACATACCTTGATAAGATTTTGAAGAGATTCAGAATGGATCAATCCAAGAAGGGGTTCTTGCCTATGTTACAAGGTATGAGACTGAGCTCAGCTCAGTCACCGACCACGGCAAAAGATAAAGAAGAGATGAGTGTCATCCCCTATGCTTCAGCCATAGGATCTATTATGTATGCCATGCTGTGTACCAAACCCGATGTAAACCTTGCCGTAAGTTTGGTAGCAAGATACCAAAGTAATCCCGGCAAGGAACACTGGACAGCGGTCAAGAATATCCTGAAGTACCTGAAAAGGACAAAGGACATGTTTCTCGTTTATGGAGGAGACGAAGAGCTCGTTGTAAAGGGTTACGTCGACGCTAGCTTCGACTCAGATCCGGATGACTCTAAGTCACAAACCGGATACGTGTATATGTTGAATGGTGGAGCAGTAAGCTGGTGCAGCTGCAAGCAGAGCGTCGTGGCGGGATCTACGTGTGAAGCGGAGTACATGGCAGCCTCGGAGGCAGCACATGAAGCGATTTGGGTGAAGGAGTTCATCACCGACCTAGGAGTCATACCCAATGCGTCGGGGCCGATCAAACTCTTCTGTGACAACACTGGAGCTATTGCCCTCGCAAAGGAGCCCAGGTTTCACAAGAAGACCAGGCACATCAAGCGTCGTTTCAACTCCATCCGTGAAAATGTTCAAGATGGAGACATAGAGATTTGCAAAGTGCACACGGATCTGAATGTCGCAGATCCGCTGACTAAACCTCTCTCGCGTG
>NW_025291995.1:0-1047 GCF_018294505.1 Triticum aestivum | reverse complement strand
GCTGTTGGATTATGTGACTCAGATCATCTCCATCCGGAGGCCGGACATAAGTCCCTTGAAAATTGGCCCTGAAAGCGTCTTCGAGTTCCTCCCAACTCCCAATTGAGTTTTCGGGGAGGCTTTTCAACCAGTGTCGAGCTGGTCCCTTCAACTTGAGGGGAAGGTATTTGATGGCGTGGAGGTCATCCCCACGAGCCATGTGAATATGCAGGATAAATTCCTCGATCCAGACCCCTGGGTCTGTCGTGCTGTCGTATGCTTCTATCTTCACATGTTTAAAGCCTTGTGGGAATTAATGGTCCAGTACTTCTTCGGTGAAGCACAGGGGGTGAGCAGCCCCTCTGTATCTGGACGCATCATGGCATGTAGTCGGCTGTTTTTGTGTCCGGGGTTGATTCCGAATTGGTATCTGGCTTTTATGAGTGTTTGGGTGACCATAGTCCTGCGCTGGGGTGTGTCTTCTAGATCCATATATGGACCTGGCTGCACCGGTCTTTTTATCCAGATGCTCGCGTGGATCGTGCGCAGTGTTCGCGGCCGCTCTGTTATGGTTGTGAGGCGGTACGTCTGGTTTCTTGGTTGAATTTTCTTTTGGTGGAACGGCCGCGTCGTCGAATTCTGGCAGTAGCTTCCGCTTCGGGTAGCTTTTCGTATGGCGGTCATCTCCATATCTTTCTTCAGTGTCTAGCACCCTATTCCATCTGCGACTTAGCTTTTCCTGTGCGGCCTTGAGTCATTGCTTCTGCTTTTCTAGACTTCTTGCGGTGGCCATAAGCTTTCTGTGGAGGTTGTCTTGTTCCACTTGTTCGTCTGGGATGATGAATGCATCGTCGTCCGGACTGTCTTCCTGTTCTGGCGCGGCATCCTGAGCTCGTCCCTCCGGATCATTGCGATCGTTTATTTGCTCCGAACTTGATTTGGCGTGACCTGGCTCGTCCTGCTCCATCGCTGGGTCCATGTGGTCATTATTGCTTTCGGAGTTTGCGGGTATATCAACCCTTCTTGCGCTCTTGTCGCTATTTTTGCCATTGCTGGACTTTGAGCGGC
>NW_025291994.1:0-1047 GCF_018294505.1 Triticum aestivum | reverse complement strand
GCTTGATTAATATTGATGATGTGTGTTACAAGAGTAGATCTACCACGAGATCAAGGAGGCTAAACCCTAGAAGCTAGCCTATGGTATGATTGTTGTTCGTCCTACGGACTAAAGCCATCCGGTTTATATAGACACCGGAGAGGGCTAGGGTTACATAGAGTCGGTTACAATGGTAGGAGATCTACATATCCGTATCGCCAAGCTTGCCTTCCACGCCAAGGAAAGTCCCATCCGGACACGGGACGAAGTCTTCAATCTTGTATCTTCATAGTCTTGGAGTCCAGCCGATGATGATAGTTCGGCTATCCGGACACCCCCTAGTCCAGGACTCCCTCAGTAGCCCCTGAACCAGGCTTCAATGACGACGAGTCCGGCGCGCATATTGTATTTGGCATTGCAAGGCGGGTTCCTCCTCCGAATAATTTATGGAAGATTGTGAACACCAGGATAGTGTCCGGCTCTACAAAATAAATTCCACGCACCACCGTAGAGAGAATAATATTTACACAAGTTCAATCTGCTGACGTATTTGGTGGCGTGACGTCACACCACTACCAAGCCTTTACTTGAATCGTTTTTATTATACCACCTCAGCGTGTTTAGCGAAGCGGTTTCCTTGGCACGCCTTGTCGAAGCAGAGATCGTGTTCCCCTTATTCCGGGATTCTCATAAATACGGACGTGGGTAACCCAACCGCGCCCGTTGCCACGCCCTCTCCATCGAAGGCGGGTTCCAAACGGTCACGGGGACGACTCTTGGTATTCTTCCTCTTTATAATGAGACCAAGGCCCATTCTTTTTCTTCAATCCTCAATCGAATCCGCCCCTCACCCCGAGTTCCAACACCCAGGGCTCCAGATTCGGGTACCTTTGACCTTCGACAATGTTCGGCTCTAATCTACGAGGCCGGTGGATGCCCTCTTCTGTCACGAAAGAAGACGTGCTAAAGCTGAGAGACGCCAGGTACTTGACCTACAAGATTTCGCATAGGTTGCCTGCCCGAGGGCAAGTTATTCCTACTCCCGAGCCCGGCAAGAGCGTCGTGTTC
>NW_025291993.1:0-1047 GCF_018294505.1 Triticum aestivum | reverse complement strand
AGAGAAAGCCAAGATGGATCAACTTGAGTTAGACGCGGTTACTCCATTGTATGAAGGATGCAGGCCCGAGGATACCCGCCTGAAAGTAACGCTCATGGCTCTGGAGATGAAGGTAAAACAAAAAATGACCGACGCATGCTTCGACGAGAACATGTCATTCTGGCACGAACGTCTTCCCAAGGGGAACAAGTGCCCGACCAGTTTGGAGGAGGCGAAGAAAATCGTGTGTCCTCTGGATTTACCGCACATGAAATACCATGTGTGCATGAACAATTGCATCATTTATCGGGACGAGCACGCGGAGTCTACCATATGTCCGGTGTGCGGTGTCACTCGATACAAGAAGAGGAAGAAAGCTCCTCGAAAAGTGGTGTGGTACTTTCCGATCACTCCTCGTCTGCAGCGGTATTTCGCGGACCCTAAGGTAGCAAAGCTCCTGCGTTGGCACGCGGATAGGGAGGAGAAGAAGCGAGAAGATGACGCAAATGATCCGGAGATAGATAAAAAAGACAAGATGCTGAGTCACCCTAAGGATGCGAGCCAGTGGCAAGCGTTGAACTTCGAATACTCAAAATTTGGGAACGATCCAAGGAACATCATGCTGGGCGCGAGCACCGATGGAGTCAATCCGTTTGGCAGCCAGAGAAGCACACATAGCACCTGGCCTGTGTTCGTGTGGATGTACAACCTTCCCCCCTGGTTGTGCATGAAGAGGAAGTACATTCACATGAGTATGCTAATTGAAGGGCCGAAACAACCAGGGAACGACATCAATCTGTATCAGGGGCTGCTGAAAGAGGAGATTGACACGCTGTGGAAAATGCCAGCCAATAGGTGGGACGCCGAAGAGAAAGAATATTTCCCTATGAGAGCCGCACTGCTCACGACGGTGCACGACTATCTCGGTTACGGATATCTTGCGGGGCAGGTAGTCCACGGATTTTCTGGATGCGTAAGGTGCATGGATGACACAATGTATCGCCAGCTAGATAGAGATCCCGGGTCTTCGAAAACCGTGTTCATGGGACATCGAAGGTGGCTTCGCGA
>NW_025291992.1:0-1047 GCF_018294505.1 Triticum aestivum | reverse complement strand
GCAATCAGGCAAAAAGCGCACAAGAAAATGAAGTACTTTCAAGGACTGCCATAGAATGGAGAAATGTTCACTAAAACGGTCATAATTTTGTCATTCGGAGTCTGTGTCGGACCCACAAGTACTCAAACTGCTCGCGGCGAGCGCGCGATCCAGAAAATACTTCCCGCTTGCGCCAGGAGGCCCGGAGTGCCCTGAAATACGACCTTAAGCAGGACTTTTTGGCCCTGAAGGTCAAAGAACATCATTCGTCGCTGTTTTTCAGACAAGTTTCTGAACCCATTGGCACTTCCTTTTGAAGGAAATTCGAGAGATTATGTTGCTTATAGACATTAGCCCCACTGGTAGGGACAAACGTACCTTTCTGCAGATGCTCTATGATCTGGGCAATCTCATTTGGCCGTAAAATGAAGAAAATCCAGCGGCTATATGCCTTATTCTCCTTGTTTTCGCCGGATGGCATGCTGTAACTCATGCGTGTGAAAGCCAAGAACAAAAGGGCATTCCTGGCATTGGTCAATATATATGTGGAAACAATATCTCTTCTATAGAGGACAAGAAATTTTGGGGCAATCAGGCAAAAAGCGCACAAGAAAATGAAGTATTTTCAAGGACTGTCATAGAATGGAGAGATGTTCACTAAAACGGTCATAATTTTGTCATTCGAAGTCCGTGTCGGACCCACAAGTACTCAAACTGCTCGCGCGAGCGCGCGAATCCAGAAAATACTCCCCGCTTGCGCCAGGAGGCCCAGAGTGCCCTGAAATACGGCCTTAAGCAGGACTTTTTGGCCCTGAAAGTCAAAGAACATCATTCGTCGTTGTTTTTCAGACAAGTTTCTGAACCCATTGGCACTTCCTTTTGAAGGAAATTCGAGAGATTATGTTGCTTATAGACATTAGCCCCACTGGTAGGGACAAACGTACCTTTCTGCAGATGCTCTATGATCCGGGCAATCGCATTTGGCCGTAAATTGAAGAAAATCTAGTGGCTATATGCCTTATTCTCCTTGTTTTCGCCGGATGGCATGCTGTAACTCATGCGCGTGAA
>NW_025291991.1:0-1047 GCF_018294505.1 Triticum aestivum | reverse complement strand
CGATTCTGGACTCCTTTTCGGACGAGCATTTGAGCGAGGTTCTGGGGGAGAGTGGGGTGGAACCAATGGAAGGAGGTGAGATGAGCGAGCTTATCTCGTTGATCCGCGCAAAGGAATTGGCGCAAGTGGCGTTAACAGCGGCGGCTGTGCAACACGCGGACCGTTTGGCACTGGAGGCAGAGGCCTCGTCAGCGCTAACGACCCGGCCCGACGAGGAGACAGCAACAGGGGTTGCTGCTCCTCCCTCGCCCTGCCACGGCAGGGCGAGACGTGTGGCCAAGGCGATCACATCCAGGGGGGTGCACCTGCGCAATCGTGTCATTTAGATGTGTGCTCTCCTATGGAATATTCGTGGCTTTGGCCACTCGGGTCGGCGCATCCAACTAAGGGAGTACATTAGGAAAGAAACGATAGATATTATAGGGCTTCAGGAAACGATGAAATCTGAGTTCAGACATCAAGATATCTTAGCGATTGATCCCTTAGAGCGCTTTGCTTGGCACCATAGCCCGGCCAACGGACACTCCGGTGGCATGTTGCTTGGCCTATGCACTGCCACGTTCGAGGTGCTGCACTGGGAGAGTGGAACCTTTTTCACCGCGGCCAAGTTCCGCGTGCGAGCGTCGCTTCGCGAGCTCGCGATCGTGCAAGTCTACGGACCTGCGGATCATTCACGTTCGGCTGAGTTCCTAGGCGAACTCGAAGCCAAGGTGATGGCCTTTTCGGCTGCTCAGATCCCGATATTGGTGGGGGGAGATTTCAATCTAATCCGTTCGGGGGCGGACAAAAACAACGACAATATCAACTGGCCAAGGGTGGCCATGTTCAACAATTCCATTGCATCTATGGCACTTAGGGAAGTGACTAGATCGGGGGCAAGATATACTTGGACTAACAAGCAACTTGCCCCAGTGCGATCTGTGCTGGATTGTGCTTTCATGTCTCCGGACTGGGAAGTTTTGTTCCCTCTATGCTCACTCCTCGCTGAAACAAGGATTGGGTCGGATCATGTTCTGCTAATCTTGTCTTCTGGGGAGGATAGAGTGC
>NW_025291990.1:0-1047 GCF_018294505.1 Triticum aestivum | reverse complement strand
ACAGAAGGAAACACAATCAATGCAATGCACAATATGATGCATGATCATGACATAGCAAAATGAATGTGTTTTGGGCTAATGCATCTAGCAACAAGTTAAATGAAGTTGGTTTGAATACAAGATTCAAATTCAAACTCCATATGTGATTATTTAAATGCCCTTTAATTGATTTGTGCTAAACAGCAGCTATAAGTTGTTCTAACATGCATGAAAATGGTACAGATGGATTCCTTGAATTTTTCTGATAATTTTTCATATATAATTTATTTCATTTGGAGTTACGGTTAATTTTCTATGATTTATTGAAGTTTTAGCTATTTTCTGAAATTTCCTGAATAATATTAAATCCAGAAAATACTTATTGCGTCAGCATGACGTCAGCACGACGTCAGCGGGTCAACGCGGCTGTCCAGGGTCAAACCTGACGTGTGGGATCCACACGTCAGTGGCACAGGGGCTAATCCCGCGTTGACTCGGGCTTTGACCCGCTATGGGGCCCGCTGTCAGTGTCTGTGGGGGTGTTTAGCATGGTCATTAGCGACTAAGTAAGTGCGCCACGTCGGCGTCACCGGAGACCAGCCGGCGGCGACCACAGGACACGGCGGAGCACGCCAGACTTGCGCTAGGGGCATCGGATCGATGCGCCAAGGGCACCAGGAGGTAGCCCGCGCCCGTGCGCATCTAGGGGGACCAACGGAAGGTGCGGGGGTGGCCGGAATCAGCAACGGCGGCGAGCGAGGCGGCGGCCGGAGCTCGGGCGAGGTCGGGGTTGGCGTTCGGGGGCACGGGAGGGGAAGCTAGTGGCGGCTACGGGCTCCTGGAGACGTGTTGAGTGCGGTGGTGTGCTCGGCTTCGAGCTGCAACGGCTCCAGCCACGGTGGTGACGAGGCACGGCGGCGGCGAGCTCTCGGGTCCGGCGGAAGCAATGGCTAGAGCGGCCCAACGGCATGGGAAGAAGAGGGGAACGGTTCAGTGGCTCACCGCGAGTCCAACGAGCGCGAGGGCGAGGCCGGGGACGCTCTGTGGCCGGCGAATCAAGCGACGACG
>NW_025291989.1:0-1047 GCF_018294505.1 Triticum aestivum | reverse complement strand
GAAACACAAGTTATTTAAACCACTGTGCAGAGTCAAAAGTATGCATGACAGGGAAGGTAGCATGGCATCGATGCTAATAAAAGTTTGCATTATTTATCACCACATACTTAGATGAAAAACCATAATCGAGATCAACAAAGAAGAAATTAACCTTGGGCAGCTCAGCGGGGGGGGGGGACAGATCCTCGAAGGGGGAAAACTGCTCCTGTAGGGCCACAAGGGCTGTAACCTCAGACGGGGCGTTGACCATCTCAGTAGTGGCCATGAGCGTATCTGGGGTCGGCTTGGTGGCTGCCTCCATCTTCTTGGAGCTCTCTGTCTTGTGGGGATCGGCCTCCCGCATCTGGTCCAACATTGGCAGATCTTTGCCTGGTTCTCCTTGGTCCATCATGAAACTGATGAATACTAGGAGACCACTGAAAGGAAAACACAATCGCAATGATAATGAAACAAAAAAGAGAGTGAGGATCGTTTACTGCTTTGCAAGAGTTTTTTTCTGAACAAAAATATACCAACATCACGGATACGCTTACCTTCCCTTCGTTGGGAGAGAAGAACAATAGTAGATGCGAGTGTTGGCTTTCCTGAAGACAGTGAGGGAGAAGGGGATTCAACGAAGAGTGAAATGATGGTTTCTTTGTCCGTCAAACTTAGACTGCGGGGAGGTGGGGTTTTGTGATATGACGGCTCGTTAGTGCCGTGCTACGACCGGGGTGACTCTCCGCCTTCATAGTGCCTTCTAACTTGGTGGACGGCATTTAGGCCTGCGCGCTGCATGGCCTGCATGTCGGTGAACAAAAGTCAAATGACATTCAGTAGAGTGAGACGTTTCGATGACCTCAGAGGACCAGAAGCGATAGTGTATCCACTTTACTAGTAGTAATTGTTTTTCTGGGTAGCTGTAGAGTGTCTCAACTATACTAGTAGTAATTGTTTCTCTGGGCCCAAGAAAAAACAGCCCATCCACCCTAGTAAATAATAAAATCAATTCAAAAGCCCATATATTTACTTAATGAGAGGCGCTACCCAGCACACCGCTCCCCCAAA
>NW_025291988.1:0-1047 GCF_018294505.1 Triticum aestivum | reverse complement strand
TAGATCGATGTGACATCGAGTCGGGGTCCTGACAGCGTTGGCATCAGAGCCGGACTGCCTGTAGGTTCTCCAAGCCAAACTGGTCGATGTTGAGTCTAGAAATTCTTTAGTTATATGTAGGGGAATTGTTTGTGGGATGGAACGTAAGGCTCTTTTTACTCCTTATACCTTATGACTTTCTGATCTGAGTCAGTCCATTCTTCCACCGGTGGTTAAGGAATTAGGTTCTGTTCTCTCTATCACGATCACGAGTTACTAATCAGTAGTACCTTATAAGTTTGATGGTTACCAGCCTAGTTCAGTTCTACTACCACATTATGTTGTTAGAATGGTTTCAGAACTTGATGTGATGATGTTGGGTGTGCACGAAATCCTTTGTCAAATGTCTCAATATCCTTTTTGAGCATTTACAGCTGTTATGCTGCCGAAATTTTGCTAGAAATTCTAATGCCCTTGCATTATGATTGTGCTTTCGGATGGCCACTCGCGACCTCAATCAAGTGGTTCGCCTGACTCGATGCCTAGATGTACCTGGCCATACTGCTAAGTTGGTCAGGGTAATGACTGAGGCTGGATATCGCTGGTATCCTGAGTACACGGTCGAAGAGCAATTCCGGGACTTCAATCAAAGCCAGTATCTCTGCACTGTCAGGATATTTCCATCTTATCCTGGATCCACCGAGCCTCTTCACTGCTCCTATGGACTCGGGGTTACTATTGAGATGGCTGTGCAGGACGCCGCCTACTCTATGATGACCATTATGCGAGTCAGATCTGGTCTATTTCGGGACTCTGACTTCCGGTATATGCCAGGATCACTTCCGGGAGCACAAGGGTATCTCCAGGCTATCTATGCTGATTCCACTCAGGAGGATTCACGGACTCGCACCACTGCTGAGATGCTCGAGGATAAGGACCGTGAAAATCGGGCCTTAAGGTTAGAGCTCTTCAATACCCGTGCTGACCACTGGGCCACTTTGACTCGGTTCGCACCGGCGATGCAAGCTGGATATTCAGATATGCGCGATCTCTATCCTGTGAGATCTG
>NW_025291987.1:0-1047 GCF_018294505.1 Triticum aestivum | reverse complement strand
GGGGGGGGGACTAAAAACAACATTTGAATGTACATAGTACGAGACTTAATATCGATGTTTCAATTCGGTGTACATTGTAAGATTTGAACCGAGGACCAGGCATACGGGTAATTATTTCGAATTCGTGCCGTACTAAGTTTCGAAAAGTTGACATTGGCTCAATTTGTTGTGCTATTTTGTAGGTCATATGTTTGAATCCATCCAAAAGTTTTCTCACTACCATGGTGTTCATCATATACATATGAATTTGTATTAAAAAAGTAGCATGGATACAGTGAAATGCGAAATCCACGTTAGAATTGGAGATCGCTACGTGACACACACTCTAATTCAAATAACTAACTACGTGACACACACTCTAATTCAAATAACTAATTATGTGACACACTCTAATCCATGTTAGTGTGGGTACCGTTTCGATTTTTTTAAATAACTCCTCATTAATTAATTTATAGTACTCCCTATGTTCACTTTTATAAGACCTTGAAGACATTTCAGACAATGTGCAAAACAGTTCATTTTAAGTTGTATGAAACGACTTACAAAAGTGAACAGATGGAGTATCTCGTTTCGAATGACTAATTATTGCAAGGAAAACACGGGCATGGTAATATATATAGATTCGTTTGCAAATGAAAGAAGATTAGTTTGCATTCTCAAATGTAGGCGCACCAGGCAGACCAGGGTCGTGTCGGGGTGGATGTTGCTTCGGTGCCTTAAAGGCAACAGCCTTTGGTTGACTGACATGTGGGCCAGCCACCTGTTGGGCCCACATGTCATGGGCACAAAGGCAGGTGCCTTAAGGCACCGAAGCGAGTCCTATTGGGGTGGTCGCGTGTGTCGGACGGACGCGTATCACCCACCCACCCACCCCCCCTCCCCACAAAAAAAGGACGATGACAATATAAGTTCGCACTTCCACATTTCGGATTGAAATATCTGGCGGCCCCAATTCCAGCCCTGCAAAATCTCTCTTCTCCACTGTCCCCATCTGTGCCCAGATTGCTCAAATCCTTAATTCGCCGCCATCCCTCGAATCGCCTCTCG
>NW_025291986.1:0-1047 GCF_018294505.1 Triticum aestivum | reverse complement strand
CCCCAAAACAGTTAGTAATAGTCCATGAAACGGGCCAGAATCGGCCGAAACTGTCAGTGTTGATGACCGACACGTAAGCGCACCTTGGGGTTCAACAAGAAGGAAAATCACTTCGGGACCCCAAAATATTAAGTAATAGTCCACGAAACGGGTCAGAATCGATAAAAACCGCGAGTGTTGATGACCGACACGTAAATGCACCCCGGGGTTTGTTAATCGTGGAAGTCACTCCGGGACCCCAAAATAGTGAGTAATAGTCCACGAAACAGGCCAGAATCGTCAAAAACTGTCAGTGTTGATGACCAACACGTAAGCGCATCTTGTTTTTCAACAAGCATGGAAATCACTTCGGGACCCCAAAACAGTGAGTAATAGTCCACGAAACGGGTCAAAATCAACAAAAACCGCGAGTGTTGATGACCGACACGCAAACGCACCCCAAGGTTCGTTAATCATGGAAATCACTCTGGGCCCCCAAAACAGTGAGTATTAGTCCACGAAATGGGCCAAAATCGGCCAAAACTGTGAGTGTTGATGACCGACACGTAATAGCACCCCTGGGTTCATTAATCGTGGAAGTCTCTCCGAGACCCCAAAACAGTGAGTAATAGTCCACGGAACGGGCCAGAATCGGTCAAAACTGTCAATGTTGATGACCTCCACGTAAGCGCACCTTGGGGTTCAACAAGCATGGAAATCACTTTGTGACCCCAAAACGGTGAGTAATAGTCCACGAAACGGGTCAGAATCGACAAAAACCGCGAGTGTTGATGACTGACACGTAAACGCACCCCAGGGTTCGTTAATCATGGAAATTACTCCGGGACCCTAAAAGAGTGAGTAATAGTCCATGTAACAGGCCAAAATCGGCCAAAACTATGAGTGTTGATGACCGACACGTAAGCACACCTTGGAGTTCAACAAGCATGGAAATCACTTTGTGACCCCAAAACGGTGAGTAATAGTCCATGAAACGGGTCAGAATCGACAAAAACTGCGAGTGTTGATGACCGGCACGTAAACGCACCCCAGGGTTCGTTAATCATG
>NW_025291985.1:0-1047 GCF_018294505.1 Triticum aestivum | reverse complement strand
ACGGGATCACATCATTAGGAGAATGATGTGATGGACAAGACCCAATCCTAAGCATAGCACAAAGATCGTGTAGTTCGTTTGCTAGAGCTTTGCCAATGTCAAGTATCTCTTCCTTTGACCATGAGATCGTGTAACTCCTGGATACCGTAGGAGTGCTTTGGGTGTATCAAACGTCACAACGTAACTGGGTGACTATAAAGGTGCACTACAGGTATCTCCGAAAGTATCTATTGTTTTATGCGGATCGAGACTGGGATTTGTCACTCCGTGTAAACGGAGAGGTATCTCTGGGCCCACTCGGTAGGACATCATCATATGCGCAATGTGACCAAGGATTTGATCACGGGATGATGTGTTACGGAACGAGTAAAGTGACTTGCCGGTAACGAGATTGAACAAGGTATTGGATACCGACGATCGAATCTCGGGCAAGTAACATACCGATAGACAAAGGGAATTGTATACGGGATCGATTGAGTCCTTGACATCGTGGTTCATCCGATGAGATCATCGTGGAACATGTGGGAGCCAACATGGGTATCCAGATCCTGCTGTTGGTTATTGACCGGAGAACGTCTCGGTCATGTCTGCATGTCTCCCGAACCCGTAGGGTCTACACACTTAAGGTTCGATGACGCTAGGGTTATAAAGGAAGCTTGTATGTGGTTACCGAATGTTGTTCGGAGTCCCGGATGAGATCCCGGACGTCACGAGGAGTTCCGAAATGGTCCGGAGGTAAAGATTTATATATAGGAAGTCCTGTTTCGGCCATCGGGACAAGTTTCGGGGTCATCGGTATTGTACCGGGACCACCGGAAGGGTCCCGGGGGCCCACCGGGTGGGGCCACCTGCCCCGGGGGGCCACATGGGCTGTAGGGGGTGCGCCTTGGCCTACATGGGCCAAGGGAACCAGCCCCAAGAGGCCCATGCGCCTAGGGAACCCTAGAGGGAAGAGTCCTCAAGGGGGAAGGCACCTCCGAGGTGCCTTGGGGAGGATGGACTCCTCCCCCCCTCTTGGCCGCCGCACCAGATGCCATCTGGAGGCTG
>NW_025291984.1:0-1047 GCF_018294505.1 Triticum aestivum | reverse complement strand
CTACAAGAGCTTTGTGATGAACTACAACATGCAGGGAATGGAAAAGACCATTCCTGAAGTGTTCTCGATGCTGAAGTCAGCAGAGGCTGAAATCAAGAAAGAACATCAAGTGTTGATGGTCAATAAGACCACTAAGTTCAAGAAGGGCAAGGGTAAGAAGAACTTCAAGAAGGACGGCAAAGATGTTGCCGCGCCTGGTAAGCCAGTTACCGGGAAGAAGTCAAAGAATGGACCCAAGCCTGAGACTGAGTGCTTTTATTGCAAGGGGAAGGGTCACTGGAAGCGGAACTGCCCCAAATACTTAGCGGATAAGAAGGCCGGCAACACCAAAGGTATATTTGATATACATGTGATTGATGTGTACCTTACCAGTACTCGTAGTAACTCCTGGGTATTTGATACCGGTGCCGTTGCTCATATTTGTAACTCACAGTAGGAGTTGCGGAATAAACGGAGACTGGCGAAGGACGAGGTGACGATGCGTGTCGGGAATGGTTCCAGAGTCGATGTGATCGCCGTCGGCACGCTGCCTCTACATTTACCTACGGGATTAGTTTTGAACCTTAATAATTGTTATTTAGTGCCGAGTTTGAGCATGAACATTGTATCTGGATCTCGTTTAATACGAGATGGCTACTCATTTAAGTCTGAGAATAATGGTTGTTCGATTTATATGAGAGATATGTTTTATGGTCATGCTCCGATGGTCAATGGTTTATTCTTAATGAATCTCGAGCGTAATATTACACATGTTCATAGTGTAGATGCCAAAAGATTTAAAGTTGATAACGATAGTCCCACATACTTGTGGCACTGCCGCCTTGGTCACATTGGTGTCAAGCGCATGAAGAAGCTCCATGCCGATGGACTTTTAGAGTCTCTTGATTATGAATCGTTTGACACGTGCGAACCATGCCTCTTAGGCAAAATGACCAAGACTCCGTTCTCCGGAACAATGGAGCGAGCAACCAACTTGTTGGAAATCATACATACCGATGTGTGCGGTCCAATGAGCGTTGAGGCTCGCGGAGGATATCGTTATGTTCT
>NW_025291983.1:0-1047 GCF_018294505.1 Triticum aestivum | reverse complement strand
TAGTAGAACTGAACTAGGCTTGTATCCATCAAACTTATAAGGTACTACTGATTAGTAACACGTGATCCTGATAGAGAGTATAGATCCTAATTCCTTAACCCCCGGTGGAAGAATGGACTGACTCAGATCAGAATGTCATAAGATAAAGGAGTAAAAAGAGCCTTACGTTCCAACCCACAAACAATTCCCCTACATATAACTAAAGAATTTCTAGACTCAACATCGACCAGTTTGGCTTGGAGAACCTACAGGCAGTCCGGCTCTGATGCCAACGCTGTCAGGACCCCGACTCGATGTCACATCGATCTAGCCGGTAACACCTCATATCACTTTGCGGCCTCATGCACGGTATCCCCACGGGTGTCGCCTTACCTTTGCCCGGGACCGTTTGCGCCTTTTGGCTCACGTATATGATAGTGTCGCTAGCATCCATATGATGAGGAGCCCGGGCTGACATGACTAGTCGTAAACCCAAAGTGGCACAGACTTACAGGGACAGGCATCCATGACCCAGCTTCGAACGTGTCGGTTATCAGCAAATGGGTCCGGGCTGTAGCACTGGGCTAGCAGGACTCCGGTAAACCGGGCTGTAGCGGGCTAACAGGACTCCGGTACTCAAAGCGTGACATTTGCCCGAAGGGACAGACATAGGAACGAAGAAGGACACATGCCGGCCAGCCTAAGTGTTCCAGAGCAGTAGCAAGCTACCATGGCTCAGCGGTAACACTAGGAGACATTTCCCGGTAAGAGAGGCTACTAAAGATAAACAACTAGATAGTCAGATCCCACACATACCAAGCATTTCAATCATACACACAATATGCTCGATATGTGCAAATACAACGAAGCATCACAACATGACTCTATGACACAAGTACTTTATTTAAGGCTCAGGGAGCCATACATAACATACACAAAGGTACGGGTCTCACGACCCAACATACAAGTCATACAGTCATACAAACCAGCAGCGGAAGTACATTGTCTGAGTACAGACAACTAGTAAAATAAAAGAGGCTTGGAAAGCCTAGCTATACTACGTGGTCC
>NW_025291982.1:0-1047 GCF_018294505.1 Triticum aestivum | reverse complement strand
TTATTGGAGACTTCATATCTCTCAATCCGGGCATTTGCTTGAAATATTAACTTCAACTCCTGGAACATCTCATATGCTCCATGACGTTCAAAACGTCGTTGAAGACCCGGTTCTAAGCCGTAAAGCATGGCACACTGAACTATCGAGTAGTCATCAGCTTTGCTCTGCCAGACGTTCATAACTTCTGGTGTTGCTCTTGCAGGAGGCCTGGCACCTAGCGGTGCTTCCAGGACGTAATTCTTCTGTGCAGCAATGAGGATAATCCTCAAGTTACGGACCCAGTCCGTGTAATTGCTACCATCATCTTTCAACTTTGCTTTCTCAAGGAACGCATTAAAATTCAACGGAACAACAGCACGGGCCATTTATCTACAATTAACATAGACAAGCAAGATACTATCAGGTACTAAGTTCATGATAAATTCAAGTTCAATTAATCATATTACTTAAGAACTCCCACTTAGGTAGACATCCCTCTCATCATCTAAGTGATTACGTGATCCAAATCAACTAAACCATGTCCGATCATCACGTGAGATGGAGTAGTTTCAATGGTGAACATCACTATGTTGATCATATCTACTATATGATTCACGCTCGACCTTTCGGTCTCCGTGTTCCGAGGCCATATCTGCATATGCTAGGCTCGTCAAGTTTAACCTGAGTATTCCGCGTGTGCAACTGTTTTGCACCCATTGTATTTGAACGTAGAGCCTATCACACCCGATCATCACGTGGTGTCTCAGCACGAAGAACTTTTGCAACGGTGCATACTCAGGGAGAACACTTTTATCTTGAAATTTTAGTGAGAGATCATCTTATAATGCTACCGTCAATCAAAGCAAGATAAGATGCATAAAAGATTAACATCACATGCAATCAATATAAGTGATATGATATGGCCATCATCATCTTGTGCTTGTGATCTCCATCTCCGAAGCACCGTCATGATCACCATCGTCACCGGCGCGACACCTTGATCTCCATCGTAGTATCGTTGTCGTCTCGCCAACTTATTGCTTTTACGACTATCGCTACCGCTTAGTG
>NW_025291981.1:0-1047 GCF_018294505.1 Triticum aestivum | reverse complement strand
GGCGCTCTCTTCGTCCCCGACCCTACTGCGTCCTCCTCCACCGCGCCGGCCAACGCCTCCACCCTCTCCGACGTGTTCATCAATCAACACGTCCCCATTGTCCTGAGCCTCAATCCCCCAAACTTCTCCCACTGGCGTACTCTCTTCGAGGTGATGTTCCAGAAGCGTGCGGTCACGCACCACATCGACAGTGAACCTCGACGCGCTGATCCGATCTGGGTCCAGGACGATGCCCACATCGTTTCCTGGCTCTACAATCGCGTCTCCCCCGACATCTTCGCCCTCATCCACCAACGCGGCGCCACGGCGGCGGAGATCTGGAGCTCCATCTGCACGCTGTTTCTGGAGAACAGCGAGCACCAGGTCGTGACCCTCTCCACCGAGTTTCGTCAGATCGATCAAGGTTCGGGCTCCATCATCTCCTACTTCGCCAGGCTCAAGGATTGTGCAGATCGCCTTGCCGACCTTGGCTTTCCCGTGGAGGATCGCGATCAGGTTTTGAACATGATTCGTGGTCTTCATCCCCGGTATCGCTACGCCGTGCCCATCGTAACCATGCAGACTCCGTTCCCGACGTTCCTCCGGTGTCGTGCCTTCCTACTGCTCGAGGAGAGCCGGCAGGGTACGGATAGCTCCACCCACACTGCCCTGCATGCCGCTCGCGTCTCCAACAACAACTCTGGCGGCAGCAGCGGTCACGGTGGCAACGGCGGCAACAACCGCGGCAATCGCGGCCGGGGCAGGGGCCGAACTGCTCACTCCGGCGGGGGCGCGCCCCACTACGGCGGGGGCCAGTCTACACACTCCGGCGGGGGTGGTGCGCCGCCCCGCCCCACTGCTCCTTCCCCTGCACCCTGGACAGGCATGGTGCATGTGTGGCCCCTGCCATGGCGCCCGCATGCCCCCGGTGCGGGCATCCTTGGGCCACGCCCCGGCGGTGCTGCACCCTTCGCCGGTCTTCATCAACATGCTGCTCCACCGACCGGCTATGGCCCGCCTACGGTATGGCATCAGGCTGTGCCCCCGCACCCGCTCTACGACGCATCC
>NW_025291980.1:0-1047 GCF_018294505.1 Triticum aestivum | reverse complement strand
CGAAACCTACTCCGGCAAGGAAACACGAATCGGAATCTAGATTGATCCCGAAAACAAACCTAATAAGCAAGGAACTCGGATTGGTGGTGGATATATGGTGGTGGTAGATGGCAGCGGTGGTAGTATATGGATATGGATCGGTGGTGGTATATGGACACGGATTGGTGGTGGTATATGGATACGGATTCGGAGCGGTGGTGGTAGATGGCAGGGGCGATGATGATGGTGCGGCGACGGCGTGACAACTTGTGAACAGAACTCGAAACTCTAAAAGACTAGACGCTAAGACCAGCAACTGAACACGACGATGCAACCGCAAATTCAACAAAGCAAATACAGAAAAGATTATGCAAGGCTCAGATTGGTTCGGATGGGATGAACTAACCCTAATTTTTTTTTGGCTTTTTCGTGGACTATAGGTATGAAGAACAGACTCGATCTAAGCTACGAAAAACTGTAAAATCTCACCGAGCAACCTGGAAATCTGATACCACTTGATAGAGGCGGGGTGTCCCGATCTTTCGATGAGATGATAACTATCGATTTGGTGAAGATGACTTTGACGATCCGACTACAAACGTGCACGTCGTTGCGCCTTAGCAATCGCTAAACCAACTCCGAGAGGCTATTGACCACGCTGGAGCACAATCAACCTGACCACGAAGGTCTATTCCTGCAAGCAATCGAAGAACAAGCAAGAATATGATAAAAGCAATCTGAATATTGCGAGTATATATGAAGTATTGATAAAGGTGGGGATCCGTAAGCGGTCTTGGTCTGGTCGTTGGACACAAACGAAGTACACGAAGTTGCAATGGCTAACTTTTAACTAAACAAATCCCAAAGTCTAAACGATGCCCTAAGGGCTGTATATATGGAGGAAGAGGGGGAGAATTTCGTGGCCCTTGGTGGAGGGGTCCGAAATCAACCCTATCTCTTGTTTCCCCACACATACGGACTCTAAAAATAGCCTATACTTATGTATTTCGAAATTACATGGGCCTGGCCCAATAATAAGGTGACGCAGCACCTAAAATAGCCTCGGGA
>NW_025291979.1:0-1047 GCF_018294505.1 Triticum aestivum | reverse complement strand
GGGGCTGTGAGCGAAACTCCGGCCGGATCTCCTCATGGATGGAACCCGAATAGGCGATAAACCTGGACTAGAGACTTGAGTGTTTAGGTAGGTCGTGGTCTACACCCACGTCGGCTTTCGCTTGAAGTCTGCCGAGCACATGTCGTGTGCAGACGCTAAGTGGTGGAAACATGTATGAAGAAGTACACCCCTGCAGGGTTAACATCATCTATTCGAATAGCCGTGTCCGCGGAAAAGGACTTCTGGGTTGCTTATATCAGTTCATAGACAAGTGAAAGTGGATACTTTAAAATGCGCAAGATAAGCGTGAGTGCTATGGATGGCGTTCTCGTAGGGAGACGGGAGCGGATCCATAGTGGTGTATTGATATGGTGAATATGTGGACTCGTGTGCGCCACCTCAAAAGAGTCGCTTGCAGTCGTCGTTTAGGATAGCCACCGAGTCAAAGCTGGCTTGCTGCAGTTAAACCCCACCATCCCTTTGTTGAAAATGATGCATATGTAGTTAGTTCTGATGTAAGTCTTGCTGGGTACATTTGTACTCATGTTTGCCTATTTTATGTTTTTGCAGAGAGACTTCAGTCTCACTAGTAGTTCCACGTGGACTTCGACGTTTAGCTTGTTACCTCAGCTACGATCTTGTGCCCTCGGCAGGATCTGATAGATAGTCAGGCTTCTCGGCCTTTTTCATTTATAGATGTCTGTACCCAGACATGATAGCTTCCGCTTGTGCTTTGACTTGTATGCTCTGATTGTTGGGTCGTGAGACCCATGTTTGTAATATCTCGCTCCTCGGAGCCTATTGATTAAAATACTTGAGTTGTAGAGTCATGTTGTGATGCCATGTTGTATTTGCACATATCGAGCATATTGTGTGTATGTTATTGAAATGCTTGGTATGTGTGGGATCTGACAACCTAGTTGTTTATCCTTGGTAGCCTCTCTTACCGGGAAATGTCTCCTAGTGTTTCCACCGAGCCATGGTAGCTTGCTACTGCTCCGGGACACTTAGGCTGGCCGGCATGTGTCCTTCTTCGTTCCTGTGTCT
>NW_025291978.1:0-1047 GCF_018294505.1 Triticum aestivum | reverse complement strand
AGCTGACGCAAGGAACATAAGATTTGCTCTAAGTACGGATGGCATGAATCCTTTTGGCGAGCAGAGCTCCAGCCATAGCACCTGGCCCGTGACTCTATGCATCTACAACCTTCCTCCTTGGTTGTGCATGAAGCGGAAGTTCATTATGATGCCAGTGCTCATCCAAGGTCCGAAGCAACCCGGCAACGACATCGATGTGTACCTAAGGCCATTAGTTGATGAACTTTTACAGCTGTGGGGTGGTGTCCGTGTGTGGGATGAGCACAAACAAGAGGAATTTGACCTACGAGCGTTGCTTTTCATAACCATCAACGATTGGCCTGCTCTTAGTAACCTTTCGGGACTGTCAAATAAGGGATACAATGCATGCACGCACTGCTTACATGAGACTGAAAGTGTACATTTGCCAAATTGTAAGAAGAACGTGTACCTTGGGCATCGTCAATTTCTTCCGAAAATTCATCCAGTAAGAAAGAAAGGCAAGCATTACAACGGCAAGGCAGATCACCGGCCGAAGCCTGCGGAATGCACTGGTGCTGAGGTATTTGATATGGTCAAGGATTTGAAAGTCATCTTTGGAAAGGGTCCTGGCGGACAATCAGTTCCGAAGGGAGCTGACGGGCACGCATCCATGTGGAAGAAGAAATCTATATTCTGGGAGCTAGAATATTGGAAAGTCCTAGATGTCCGCTCTGCAATCGACGTGATGCACGTTACGAAGAATATTTGCGTGAACCTCCTAAGCTTCTTGGGCGTGTATGGGAAGACAAATGATACAAAGGAAGCACGGCAGGACCAGCAACGTTTGAAAGACCCTGATGACCGGCATCCGGAATGGTTTCAAGGTCGTGCTAGCTACGCTCTGACCAAAGAAGAGAAGGTCATCTTTTTTGAATGCCTGAGCAGTATGAAGGTCCCGTCTGGATTCTCGTCCAATATAAAGGGAATAATAAACATGGCGGAGAAAAAGTTCCAAAACCTGAAGTCTCACGACTGCCACGTGATTATGACGCAATTGCTTCCGATTGCTTTGAGGGGGCTCCTGCC
>NW_025291977.1:0-1047 GCF_018294505.1 Triticum aestivum | reverse complement strand
CCAGAGTAAGATCCGCGCCAGAGTGGTACGATAATCCTTTTCTGGAAGTCATGCTACTAGATCATGATGAACCTACGAACTATGAAGAAGCGATGGTGAGCCCAGATTCCGCAAAGTGGCTTGAAGCCATGAAATCTGAGATGGGATCCATGTATGAGAACAAAGTTTGGACTTTGGTTGACTTGCCCGATGATCGGCAAGCAATTGAGAATAAATGGATCTTCAAGAGGAAGACGGACGCTGATAGTAGTGTTACTATCTACAAAGCTAGAATTGTCGCAAAAGGTTTTTCGACAAGTTCAAGGTGTTGACTACGATGAGAGCTTCTCACTCGTATCTATGCTTGAGTCTGTCTGAATCATGTTAGTAATTGCCGCATTTTATGAAATCTGGCAAATGGATAAACAAAACTGCATTCCTTAATGGATTTATTAAAGAAGAGTTGTATATGATGCAACAGAAGGTTTTGTCAATCCGAAAGGTAGTAACAAAATGTGCAAGCTCCAGTGATCCATCTATGGACTAGTGCAAGAATCTCGGAGTTGGAATATACGCTTTGATGAGTTGATCAAAGCATATAGTTTTATACAGACTTGCGGTGAAGCCTGTATTTACAAGAAAGTGAGTGGGAGCACTACAACATTTCTGATAAAGTATATGTGAATGACATATTGTTGATCGGAAATAATGTAGAATTATTCTGTAAAGCATAAAGGAGTGTTTGAAAGGAGTTTTTCAAATAAAGACTTCGGTAAAGCTGCTTACATATTGAGTATCAAGATTTATAGAGATAGATCAAGACGCTTGATAAGTTTTTCCAATGAGTACATACCTTGACAAGATTTTGAAGTAGTTCAAAATGAAACAGTCAAAGAAAGAGTTCTTGCCTGTGTTACAAGGTGTGAAGTTGAGTAAGACTCAAAGCCCGACCACGACAGAAAATAGAAAGAGAATGAAAGTCATTCCCTATGCCTCAGTCATAGGTTCTATAAAGTATGCCATGCTGTATACCAGATCTATTGTATGCCCTACCACTGAGTTTGGCAA
>NW_025291976.1:0-1047 GCF_018294505.1 Triticum aestivum | reverse complement strand
GTACGAAGCAAAGAAGGTTGTCTGCCCTCTAGGTTTAGAGGTTCTGAAGATACATGCATGCATCAACGACTGCATCCTCTACCGCGGTGAATACGAGAATTTGAATGAATGCCCGGTATGCACTGCATTGCATTATAAGATCAGAGGCGATGACCCTGGTGACGATGTTGAGGGCGGGAAACCCAGGAAGAGGGTTCCCGCCAAGGTGATGTGGTATGCTCCTATAATACCACGGTTGAAACGTCTGTTCAGGAACAAAGAGCATGCCAAGTTGTTGCGATGGCACAAAGAGGACCGTAAGTCGGACGGGGAGTTGAGACACACCGCAGATGGAACGCAATGGAGAAAGATCGACAGAGAGTTCAAAGATTTTGCAGCTGATGCAAGGAACATAAGATTTGGTCTAAGTACAGATGGCATGAATCCTTTTGGCGAGCAGAGCTCCAGCCATAGCACCTGGCCCGTGACTCTATGCATCTACAACCTTCCTCCTTGGTTGTGCATGAAGCGGAAGTTCATTATGATGCCAGTGCTCATCCAAGGACCAAAGCAACCTGGCAACGACATCGATGTGTACCTAAGGCCATTAGTTGATGAACTTTTACAGCTGTGGGGCAGACCTGGTGTCCGTGTGTGGGATGAGCACAAAAAAGAGGAATTTAACCTACGAGCGTTGCTTTTCGTAACCATCAACGATTGGCCTGCTCTTAGTAACCTTTCGGGACTGTCAAATAAGGGATACAATGCATGCACGCACTGCTTACATGAGACTGAAAGTGTACATTTGCCAAATTGTAAGAAGAACGTGTACCTTGGGCATTGTCGATTTCTTCCGAAAATTCATCCAGTAAGAAAGAAAGGCAAGCATTACAACGGCAAGGCAGATCACCGGCCGAAGCCTGCGGAACGCACTGGTGCTGAGGTATTTGATATGGTCAAGGATTTGAAAGTCATCTTTGGAAAGGGTCCTGGCGGACAATCAGTTCCGAAGGGAGCTGACGGGCACGCAGCCATGTGGAAGAAGAAATCTATATTCTGGGAGCTAGA
>NW_025291975.1:0-1047 GCF_018294505.1 Triticum aestivum | reverse complement strand
GACACGTGGGAGCTATAGCCGCATCGAGGGCGTTACAAGTTGGTATCAGAGCCATCCCCGACCTTAGGAGCCCCATTGCTTGATCGTTTTAGCAGCCGAGTTGTGTCTAGAAAAATGTTTTGAGTCCTTAGGAATTATATATCGGAGAGCTTAGGAATTCTTTTACTTCCCAGTCTCCTCATCGCTCTGGTAAGGCATCCTGACGTAGAGTTTTGACTCTTCTCTTCTCAAATTTCACTAAAAAAAAATTTTAGGGTCACGCGAGTATTTTGGTTTTGTTCCGATGGTTTTGTGACGAGAACATTGTTCTTGGTGCCTCCTGTCTTTAGGGGTTGTGGCAGTGTCCCGGGGAGTTGAGCTCCGAGGTGTTGTCGTCACAATTTTATCGTTGCAATTCTGGTATACTTGAGATATGTGCGCGACATCGGAAATCTCCTTTATGCAGTTCGTTGGTGAGATAACCTCGACGCCACCCAGTACTGGGGCGGGAGTTCGGGAGTATCGCCATAACTTGTATAACGGATGCTTTTTGAAGGTTGAGGTAGATAGTTTCCGAAGTTTTCCTGGTTATGTGTTGAAGGATGGATACAGCTAGATGTAGGATTTGCTAGTTTGGGTGAGATATTGTGCTTCCCCTGTATCCCCAACACCTGATTGCATAACCGGAAAGGTTCGGGAATTTCATAGGTGGGAATTCTAGTAGCTCTAGTTCTTCTTCCACGGATATTGGTTCGAGATTGGGATTTCTTACCGATTATTCGTTCTTGATCCGTACCTTGTTGAATTATTTCTCTTCCTTAATTCTTCGTGGCTTCTCAATTTATGGATATGTGACCATTTGAAGAGGAATGCATTCGTTCATTTTGTTCGGATGTGAAGACTATTTGTTGCAATTTTCATTCCGTTGGATTCAGCTTCTATATTGTTGTCTATCAATGTGCTAATGGTGGTCAACCTCTTCAGGATGGCTCCTCCAACGCGCACGACTCCGAATCCTGATCCGCCTCCACCTCCGCCTCCTCCGGAAGCATGGCAAGCTGTGATGGC
>NW_025291974.1:0-1047 GCF_018294505.1 Triticum aestivum | reverse complement strand
TTGTCAAATGTCTCAAATCCTTTTTGAGCATTTACAGCTGTTATGCTGCCGAAATTTTGCTAGAAATTCTAATGCCTTTGCATTATGATTGTGCTTTCAGATGGCCACTCGCGACCTCAATCAAGTGGTTCGCCTGACTCGATGCCTAGATGTACCCGGCCATACTGCCAAGTTGGTCAGGGTAATGACTGAGGCTGGATACCGCTGGTATCCTGAGTACACGGTCGAAGAGCAATTCCGAGATTTTAATCAAAGCCAGTATCTCTGCACTGTCAGGATATTTCCATCTTATCCTGGATCCACCGAGCCTCTTCACTGCTCTTATGGACTCGGGGTTACCATTGAGATGGCTGTGCAGGACGCCGCCTACTCTATGATGACCATTATGCGAGTCAGATCTGGTATATTTCGGGACTCTGATTTCCGGTATATGCCAGGATCACTTCCGGGAGCACAAGGGTATCTCCAGGCTATCTATGCTGGCCCCACTCAGGAGGATTCACGGACTCGCACCACTGCTGAGATGCTCGAGGATAAGGACCGTGAAAATCGGGCCTTAAGGCTAGAGCTCTTCAACACCCGTGCTGACCACTGGGCTACTTTGACTCGGTTCGCACCGGCGGTGCAAGCTGGATATTCAGATATGCGCGATCTCTATCCTGTGAGATCTGCTCTGCCAGACGTGATGGTTTGGCGTGATGTAGGAGGCATCACCCCACCTCGCGGTCCCCGCAGGCCACCGTTTGTTGGTCCAAGGCCTCATCCTAGCCCCTATGGTCCACAAGCTCCGCGAGACCGTCTGTTTCCAGATGATCATGTTGAGCTCCCAGGCTATGGAGGTGACTTCTACGAGGACTACTACGGATCGGTCTGAGTTAGTGGTAGTATCACTAGTTCGCACTAGCTGTGTCGTCTATCGTCCCGCGTGACTCGTGGGATATGACCTAGTTTGTACTCCTTCCGGAGGTGTAGAAAAATAATGTATAGGAGCTTGGAATGCCTCCGATGAGATGTAATCCTCTTTTCACCGTAATAGTACTTTGTTTG
>NW_025291973.1:0-1047 GCF_018294505.1 Triticum aestivum | reverse complement strand
CCTTACTGACCATAAGCCAAAAAGGACCAGAAGATATGATGGCAAGCATGTAAACATAGCAAGTTTCGTCATCAGGTTTCAGACTTGGCAGAAAACAGAGCATGGCAGAAATAAAAATATGTAGGCCTCTTTGTGAGCTTGATGCACTCACTACAGAGCAATGCACTACAAACCAAGCACACCTACAGCAAGATGGCATGTTTAAGAAGCTATCCATGGCAAGAACAAAAGCATAGCATGTATGGATCAACTACAATAAGCTTGGCAAAATTGCATATCATGTTGAGAATCTGCCAGAAATATTTTATAGCAAAAGTAGAGCAAGATTGAGTCATGCTATGGCACTCCATAATTGCAAACAAGGGCAGGAATGGATGAATTACAACTATAGCTACAAAACATCCTTACTGAACATCCCCAAAATATGCTTGGATCTCTCTGTAGCATCAAGTTTACATGGCAACAAAATAACAGCAGACAAGGACTTAGAGATTTCTCCAAGTCCCTGAAATCAGAAACATTACGGAGCCTACTTTGCATGCTTGTGCTAGTAACTATAGAGATCACAAAAATACATGGCATACACCCTTGGAAAGATGGCATGGCATACTTCAAAACACATGTAGAGCTAATGCCCATAAGATGCACAGATTAAAAGATATAAAAATGACAAATCTCCAAGCTCTGATAAGAACCAGAGAATAACAGGAACTAGCCCTCTTCCAACAGAGATTTGGGCATCAAGATGACCTCTAATGAATATTGTGCAATTGAAAAAAATGAAGAGCATCGCGAGACGAACAATTTGACATATTACACGCGCGAATCGGAGCTACATGCAAGGAGTTATGGCATCACGAACAAGTGCACATGCTGTAGATTATCCCAGACTTAGAAAAAAACGGGGATACGGGAGTCAACCTCTACAGTGTGGATCTGGATCGGGAGCAACAGGAGCTCGAGGAGCTCGCCGGCTCGGGCCCGAGCTCGGCCGGAGCGGGCGCCGGAGGAGGAGAGGGAGGCCGGCCGGGGCTCAGGCTCCGGCGG
>NW_025291972.1:0-1047 GCF_018294505.1 Triticum aestivum | reverse complement strand
TGTGTTTCATTTGTGCCTGCCCTTTTATTTTTGCATTGCATCATGTCATCATGCCATCATCTCATAAATCTTTTGCAACTCAGCTAAATAAATTGCATGGGTCTTTGATCCATTTAAATCGAGGGAAGTCACTTGTGATATCTCTTTATAACATATTGAAGCCTCTCAATATTATTAGAGAGCTAAAATAAAAATATTCCATTCTTTTGGAATTAACCAAAACACACTTGAAAAATCCCCACTCCCTTTCTACTTCAAGTTTGGTCTCCAACCTTGCCAATATTTATTTCATCATTTTTCCGGAGCTCCACCAAAGATCCGAACATTTTTGGACCTTCCTTTTACCTAGTCCTAGTTTAAACCTATTGAATTAAATTCAAATGATTTTGAATTTAATCTTGCAATCTTGCTCACTTCTATTTTCTTGGGACTAGCGCATTTTTGTGAGTCCAAGAATATTATTTGCATGTGCTAATTCTTTGCCTATCCTTCTCTTTCTTTTCTTTCTCTTTTTCTGTTTTGTTTTAAATGGGAAAATGAGAGAGATAAGAGAGAGTGCAGCCTGTAGCCCAGCCGGCCTCTAAGCCCAAGGCCCAGCCGCCCCCACCTTTCCCCGTAACCCTAGCCCGAACCACTCTCCCTCCCATCGATCCCCATCTCTTCCTCTGGCCGCCGCACTCATCTCTCTCCCTCGATCCCCCTCCTCTTTTCTTCCTCGTCGCGCCAAACCAGGGAGGCGCCGCCCCCGCGCCCTGTCTTCCTCCTCGCCCTGCGCGCCCGACGCCGCCCCGCGTCCTCAACTCCGGCGGCCACGTGCCCCTCCTCGACCTCGCCGCCGACAGCAGCAGCTGCTGCACCCTCGCGCCGAGCGCCGCCCCTTCGCGCCCCTCTGTCGTTCGCCTCGGGCTCCTCCGACCTTCCTCGCGCCCGATCTGCTACGAGCCGCGCCGCCGGCCAAGTCCCTCGACCCACCGACCAGAGCCGCCTCCTCCCTCACCTGCGGCCTCCTCCTCGTCGCCTCCGCGCCACCAGCCAGCCACCGGAGCC
>NW_025291971.1:0-1047 GCF_018294505.1 Triticum aestivum | reverse complement strand
CGCCTCTTTCGATCTGTATCCCAGTTTGTGCTAGCCTTCTTAAGGCAAACTTGTTTAACTTATGTCTGTACTCAGATATTGTTGCTTCCGCTGACTCGTCTATGATCGAGCACTTGTATTCGAGCCCTCGAGGCCCCTGGCTTGTATTATGATGCTTGTATGACTTATTTTATTTGTAGAGTTGTGTTGTGATATCTTCCCGTGAGTCCCTGATCTTGATCGTACACATTTGCGTGCATGATTAGTGTACGATTGAATCGGGGGCGTCACAAGTTGGTATCAGAGCCGACTGCCTGTAGGAATCCCCTTCCACACTCCTTGGCCGAAGTCGAGTCTAGTCATTGCAAAACTTTTACTAACATGGCTGTGTGCCTTACGGGCCCACGTCGCCATTGGGTGGTATTAGGATCTTTTACTCCTCGACCTTTACTCTGGGATTCTGAACTCTCTTCTATTCGGGTTAAACGATTTTGCAAAAAAAAACTAACTTTAGGTTCTCGCAAGTACTTTCTCCCGGAGAGCCCCTTACTTCAGATGATCGCCTGCTACATCGGAAGATTTCGAAGATACACTCTGATGTTCTCTCGAGACTTTGTGCCCATCACTTATGCTATTCCTGACCACTGATAAATTCGTATGGGTAACTACTTACACTTGCCATTCATACGATCCTCCCCCATTGATCTTGTTATTACAAGATACCCCGAAGTTTTCTCTATTGTTCCGAGAATACTTTGTGCCTACTGCCTAGCAGTTCTTTGCCACATGAATACCCCCTTCAAATAAATTCTCGCGCTTATCGAGTATCCGCTCATTCCCCAGTTGTTCATGTGTTACACAAAAGTCTTCGAAATACCACCCGATATTCCGAAAATCCTCAGCAACCTATTGCTCTGGAAATTCTTGTTTGCTTTCATTATGATTAATCCCATAAGTATAGAAATCTTATTGACATTCCTTGTCATTATCATTTTGAGTCTGTTGACTCAATATGTTGCGAATACACGCAATCATCATTGATCCTTATAAATTACCTTTCCGGCTGAG
>NW_025291970.1:0-1047 GCF_018294505.1 Triticum aestivum | reverse complement strand
TGGTTGATCTTCCCTGATGGGGAGAGGTACGTAAGTGCATTTAATATTTTTGTACCTTCTGCATTCACGTTTCTTCAAATAACTAATGCGTTGGCCTTGTCATGCTGCAGGGGTTGGGACCACCATCATAGTGTCCGCCGGCCCAACTCCGTCCTTGGAGTTCTTTGCCGGCAAAACTTCCCGGGGTTTGTCACGTTGCCTGGTGAGGGTCGGCTTCCAGAGCTTGGGTTGAGCTGGGAGCACTACGTGGCTGCCCCGGCCCCGCCGGATGTCATTATCGACGGTGTCGTGTGCGACACGAGGGCAGACATGGTGATCAGGACGTTCTGGGTAATTTCTCCTTTACACATTTCAAAATCTTCAACTAGCTAGTTATTAATTGTACTAATCAATATTGTCTCATTTGATTGCAGACATTCTACAGGTGTGAGGAGGGATACGAGGAGGACTGCGCAAATGTTATCCAGAACGTCTGCAAGCACCTACTCCAGAACTTACGGCACGAGGCTCGGGTGCAGGCTGTTCGATACTACTACGCCTTGCGTGGTATCAAGAAGACCAAGCCAGCGTGCCGCGATAAGTTCCTGAGCAAGGAGCAGTACATGAAGGTAATTCTTAAGGCCTTCTACTTAAGTTCCTTCATTTAGTAATTCTTAGCCGTAGCGCTCAAGTTTCTATTTGCTAACTTAGGCGCCTCCGAGATGGTGTGCGGATCGGATGGATTGTTGGGAGGTGTTGGTCGATGAGTGGTGCTCACAAGAATGGCTAGCCCTCCACAACCAGGCCAAGGACAAACGTGCCCAAATGGAAGGTGTGCCACACCATCAAGGCAGCTCCAACTTATATCAGTTCGGGCGCAACTGGGTATGTGGTTTGCTTCATGATTCATGCAATTCATTCATCATGCTAGCTTGAGCCCTTTAATTACTAATTTTCATTGTTTCTCTCTTTCAGGCACGCCACAATAAGGCGGATAAGGTGCCAGAGGTGTACGACCTGTATGCCATGGCCCACACTGGCTCTTACAAGAAAGTCAAGGCTTTCTCT
>NW_025291969.1:0-1047 GCF_018294505.1 Triticum aestivum | reverse complement strand
AGCCAGACGCCACCGTCGACGACGACTCCCACGGCACTGGAGGTGCCTACTACTACGTGCAGGCCGCTGACGACGACCAGGAGTAGTTAGGAGGTCCCAGGCAGGAGGCCTTGCCTTTTCGATCGTTGCTACTTTTGTGCTAGCCTTCTTAAGGCAAAACTTGTTTAACTTATGTCTGTACTCAGATATTGTTGCTTCCGCTGACTCGTCTATGATCGAGCACTTGTATTCGAGCCCTCGAGGCCCCTGGCTTGTATTATAATGCTTGTATGACTTACTTATGTTTTAGAGTTGAGTTGTGATATCTTCCCGTGAGTCCCTGATCATGATCGTACACATTTGCGTGCATGATTAGTGTACGGTCAAATCGGGGGCGTCACAAGTTGGTATCAGAGCCGACTGCCTGTAGGAACCCCCCTTCCACACTCCTTGGCCGAAGTCGAGTCTAGTCATTACAAAAACTTTTACTAACATGGCTGTGTGGCTTACGGGCCCACGTCGCCATTGGGTGGTAGTAGGATCTTTTATTCCTCAACCTATACTCTGGGACTCTGACATCTCTTCTATTCGGGTTAAATGAATTTTGTTAAATCTAACATTAGGATCTCGTTATCACTTTCACCCGGAGAGCCCCTTTATTACTGATGATCGTCTGCTGCACGTGAAGACCCTGAAGATACTCTCCGCTGATAACCCGAGAACTTGTGTTCATCGCTTTTGCAATTCCCTTTCATCGATAAACTCCTATGGATAACCACGTATACTTGCCATTCATACAATATTTCCCAGTTGATCTTGTTATTGCAAGATACCTCGAAATTCTCTCTGTTGTTCCGAGAATCCTTTGAGCTTACTGCCTTGCTGTTCTTTGTCACCTGAATACCCCTACGGATAATTCTCGCACTTACCGAGTATCCGGTCTTCCCCAGTTGATTTAAGTATTCCACAATAGTCTTCAAAATACTATTCGATCTTCCAAAAATCTTCAGGAGCCTGTTGCTCTTGGAGTTCTTGCTTACTAGCATTATGATTAGTCCCATAAGTCTC
>NW_025291968.1:0-1047 GCF_018294505.1 Triticum aestivum | reverse complement strand
CGAAGGCGAGCGAGGGACAGACGACGGGGCCTGCTGCCCCACCTCATCAGTGTGGTCGACCGACCTCCCCACACATAATCTAAGTCTTGGACTCGGAGGACCAGCCCTAACACTCGACAATCTCGGCGGCGCCGAGAAGGCCCCAAGAGAACCCAGCTGAAGCGTGGTAGTTGGTACCGTGGAGGACGGCCCAACAGGAGTGGAGTCGGCATTCTCCGACTGCCCCGACGGTCCCAAAGCCTTATCCTCATTACTCTTAGCATTGTCATCCCTGGTACCTGAACCCCCACCTCCCTCAGAAGTGTCCATGGGATTGTCATCCTCAAACTCATTGAAAAGATCAGGATCCTCATAGTGCACGTCCAACTGATACAGAACGCCTGCGTAAGTCCAAGGCACCACGTCTGGCAAGAACTGAATATTGGCGACACTAACTAGCAGTCGTGCGACTCCATGAGCCCGAGTGAACTGCATATCCACCTGCTCGGTCTTACCTATCAGCGACCCCAGACTCCATGTCACCAGAAAGCTGTCCAAAGGAGCAGACGGGGCACCAGAGAAACGAACCCAAATCTGAGTTAAAGCTGTGCCCTGTGGTTCTTTCTTTTTCCACTCATCGAACGCCAGCACAAAGCTAGTGCCTGTGACCCTGCTCATACCAAACTTGAGAATCCTCACCTGATCCTCCTTAGAAGGGAAGTCCACTTTATACGAATTATCAGAGAGCTTAAGTAATGACCACTGAAAATTACCCGGAGCTAGCTCTCTCAACTGCTGAATAATCTGTGCTTCGGTCAAAGGCCCGTGGACCACCTTCACAACACCGGGGAAGGAGGTTTCCACTATGGGCGCGGAAGGTTCCGCAGACGGAGATTCAAAAAACATCAACTCGGAGCAACACACCCCGTATATCTGGACGGAAGGTTTTGGCCCCAACATCAGAGGACAGTCAGCCGCTGTGTGATTAGGCTTCCGGCAAAGATCACAAAGCTCCGCCGTACACTGGACCAAAAAGTGCCCCGGTTCCCCACACCGGAAACAAGTGAG
>NW_025291967.1:0-1047 GCF_018294505.1 Triticum aestivum | reverse complement strand
AGAGGTGTTGGTTTGATGTGTTTAGAGGGGGGGGTGCTTGGGTATTTATATTGGGGAGGGGAGGGTTTTGCTTGGGGTAGGGGACAAGAAATAGATTAGAATTAGGAAACAAGAGGAAAAGATCTAGAAATAGATACGGAATAAACGAACATAGGACAAGAGTCCTACTAGGACTAGGCAAAAGAAGGAAGCGGCGGCTCCCTGGTGCACGCGCGCTATGGCCTCTTGGCCGGCCGGCGGCCAGCGGCTTGGGCCTTTGGCCCAAGGCGCTGCGGATTTTTTTTTAAACGGTCTCGCGCGCAGAAAAATAAATAAAAGAAAATCTAAACGAACTCCAAAATTAATAAAGTAAATTTTCCCCGACTCCTAAAAATGAGCCGAACAAAATGAACTTTTCTCCGGACCTAAAAAGCAAATTTTGAAAACGCACAATTTTCCCTATCCGAATAAAATGCAAATAAAACTCCGGCAAACAAAAGTTGATCTATTTATTAAATCTTCATTTTCCTAAATTTGGGAAAGTCATATTATTCCCTCTCTTATATTTTTTTGATAACGGAAAAATTATTGAAGACAAAATAAATAAATCAAATGACCCTCTTTTCAATTCGAGAAAACTCTCAAATATGAAAATAACGAAATCTCCAACTCTCTCCAAGGGTCCTTGAGTTGCGTGAAATTTCTAGGATCGACCAAAATGCAAGAAAATAAAATATGCATGATGATCTATTCCAAATTGAAAATAAATTCAAAGGGGCTTTGAATTTAATTCTTTGAAACTCCCAACTCATATTTCATATAATTTGAAGAAGTCATTTTATCTTCTCTCGTGAAAATCATTGAGTCGCATAAAGTTTCAGAATTGGGATATTTCCAAATGAAATTCAAATATTCTCAACACCCCTTGTCATTTAAATAAATGGAAGAAGTCATGTCATCTTCTCTCCGGGGTTTTGTGATGAAAAGAATTTGAATTCACGAAGATCAGAAAACCAATATGAAAGTTTGGGAAAGTCCTTTTATTCCCTCTCATTTAACTTTCAAAAA
>NW_025291966.1:0-1047 GCF_018294505.1 Triticum aestivum | reverse complement strand
TCCTTCCCAGACTCCAGGTTGGTGCATTGAAAACACTATCTATAGGCTTGGTGATTGGGGCGAATGTCCTTCCTGGAACGTGAGCGTGAATCTTCCAGCGCTCCTCTTCAGGCAGAGTGGCGTTGAAAGTCCCGGTGAAACTTGGTAGTCCAATGTCCAGGTACTTGGTAACTTCCTTCAAGTGAAATCCAAATGGTGTGCCTTCATCCGGTTGGGTGTACTTAATCTTCATGTTCGTCATCCTAATAGAGTAGAAAAGATGAGGAGTTAGAAAATGAGAGGAGAGTAGTGATCTATGGCTTTAACTTAGTGGTCGTGTCCTACAGTCAGCGTGTGCTCTGATACCATCTCTGTAGCGACCAGACCCGAATGGATCAAGTCTCTGTGCTCAGGTGTCATCCCTGGATCAGTAATGCTGACACCACACAGTACTTCGAAGGATTTATAGCAGAGTAGCAATCACACACTTATTACATCGATTGTCCAGAAGAGGACTTATTACCATAAATATGGCTTAAGGCCATCTAATAACGATAACAGCGGAAGGCTTGGAAGATAAGTGAGTCCATCAACTCCATCGGCATCACTGAGTATAGAACCATGACCTAAATTCCTTACTCGTCGTCTGAAAAGTCTGCAACATGAAAGTTGCAGCCCGAAAACGGGTCAGCACATGGAATATGCTGGCAATGTAACACATAGAGGGTAATGAAACAATAGGCTATACTACATGCATATATGGCTGGTGGTAAGGCTCTACGGTTACAGTTTTGCGAAAAGCCAATTTTTCCCTACATCAAAGGAATAATTTTGTTTAACTATCATGGTGGTTGTTAAACATTGAGAATGGTTGACAGCATCCTCAATCCCAATTAAAAGTACTCATTAAAAACCCAATAACATTAATTAGAAGTAACATGTTGAGATTCACAATGATATTCAAGTACTAGATACTCAAAACGTCCATAACCGGGGACACGGCTAATCATGATTAGTTTGTTACTCTGCAGAGGTTTGCGCACTTTTCCCCACATGACTCGATCGCCT
>NW_025291965.1:0-1047 GCF_018294505.1 Triticum aestivum | reverse complement strand
CAATATTTTTGCTTGCCTACGAAGTTCATGTCCATAGTCGTCAGGCATATTCAGCTCGGCTTGGGACGGTGTCGTCAAAAAATCCTTAGCCCACTTCTTTTGCTTCTCAGTGAATACTTGCTTGGGCTCAGGCTCTTTTATCGCCTTCATATCCGCCTTCCATTTCTCATAATCAGCAGACGCGGCCAATTTGGTTTCAGCTTCACTAAGTTCCCCAGGCCTTGGGAGGAGAGGCTTCAGTGATGGCTCCGGTACCCTTGTGGTCTTAGGTACATAAGGGTCCGGGTTAATAGTCCAGGAGCGGGTTTCCTTGCTGTCCGCCTGCTTCTGCTTCTTCGCCGGAGGTGGATTGGGGGGCGTCGTACCCGCCGGAGGAGGATTGGGGGGTGTCGTACCCGCCGGAGGTTGTGGATCGGGGGACGGCGTCGAATGGCGTGAAGGAGGTGTAGGTGAACCACCACGACCACCACCACCGCCACCACCACCACCATCGGAGGGGGGTGGACTTGCTAGCCTTGGCACGTCGCCTGGAAACACTATGTACTTCTTTTTCCATAGAATGATCTGGCGCTTGACATCTCCAAGTCTTCTCTCCCCTTCGGGTGTAGGTTTGTCAATCTCCAGGTCCTCAAACCCTTGGACTATGTCTTCCACCGTGACACGAGCATAGCCATATGCAATGGGGTTGTTGTGGTGGAGTGCTCCAGGTGTACAGGGTAAAGCACTGCCGCTAGCTACCTTCGTGGAAACGTTCCCCACGGGATAATGCAGATCACATTCTTTCATCTCCTTTACATCATCCACGGGGTAGTGAGGCTCCGGTGCACGAATCTCGATCATCGGTGCACTAGCACCAGGCGGGGCATCCGTGGAAGCCACGCTGCTTCTCCGCTGCTGGCTTCCGCGATCCGCTTCATGATCTTCATGCGGCCGTGCAGCCGATTTTTCTTTTACTAGTTCATGCACGGTCTGCTTCAACTCATGGAGTTCCGATGCAAACTTCGTCATAAGATCTGCATCCCGGTCCGTCTTTCTCTTACGGCTTCT
>NW_025291964.1:0-1047 GCF_018294505.1 Triticum aestivum | reverse complement strand
AACTACTTGGGCTGCTTTGAAAACTGCTATGCGTACGCGTTGGGTTCCACCATATTATCAACGTGAATTGCTTCAAAAATTGCAGCGTTTAAGACAAGGAAAAAATTCTGTAGAAGAATATTATCAGGAATTACAAACTGGCATGATTAGATGTGGTATTGTTGAGGAGAATGAAGCTATGCTTGCACGTTTTCTGGGTGGATTAAATAGAGAGATTCGGACCATTCTAGACTATAAGGAGTATACTAATATCACTCGTTTATTCCATCTTGCTTGTAAAGCTGAACGTGAAGTGCAGGATCGACAAGCATTGGCGCGAACTAACTTTTCTGCAGGCCGACCTTCATCATGGACACCGCGTGCATCTTCTACTTCAACTGTACCAGCACCTCCATCCGGTGCCACCTCCAGCCGTGATACAAGAAAACAGGCACAACCACCATTATCTGCCAAGAGCGCACCTGCGGGGCCTGCACAGCGTTCTTCTTCTTCCATGGCATCAACAGGGCACACAAGTGATATTATTTGTCGTCGTTGTAAGGGAGGAGGTCATTATGCGAGAGAATGCAAATCTCCGCGTGTGATGATTGCTACCGCGGATGGTGGATATGAGTCCGCTAGTGACTATGATGAGAAGACTTTGGCTCTTATTACACGTGAAGAACATGGTGGAGATGATTCTGATCATGAGACGCAATACATGGCTCCTGAAGACGCTGACAGGTATGAATGTTTAGTTGCTCAACGTGTTTTGAGTGTGCAGGTCACACAAGCTGAGCAAAATCAGAGGCACAATTTGTTCCATACCAAGGGAGTTGTGAAGGAACGTTCTGTGCGCGTCATAATAGACGGAGGGAGCTGCAACAATTTGGCTAGCATGGAGATGGTGGAGAAGCTTTCTCTCACCACAAGACCACATCCACATCCTTACTACATCCAATGGTTCAACAACAGCGGCAAGGTTAAGGTAACACGTACTGTTCGTGTGCATTTTAGTATCTCTACATATGCTGATTATGTTGATTGTGATGTGGTACCTATGCAAGC
>NW_025291963.1:0-1047 GCF_018294505.1 Triticum aestivum | reverse complement strand
ATCCGTAACTCGGATTAAAATATTTTCAACATGAAAGTTGCTCAGAACGACGAGACGAACCCGGATACGCAGCCCGTTCGTCCACCACACACCTCTAACATACCAAACACGCAACTTTCCCCCTCCGGTTCATCTGTCCGAAAACGCGAAACACCGGGAATACTTTCCCGGATGTTTCCCCCTTTCGTCGGTATCACCTACTACCGCGATTGGGCACACCTAGCATCGTTACTTGTCATGTCATGCATCGTTATGCATTTGTTTGCATTGTATTCATTGTTTCTTCCCCCTCTTCTCTCCCGTAGACTACGAGACCGACGCTGCTACTGCCCAGTTCGACTACGGAGTTGACGACCCCTCTCTCTTGCCAGAGCAACCAGGCAAGCCCCCCCCCCTTGATCACCAGATATCGCCTATTCTACTCTATACTGCTTGCATTAGAGTAGTGTAGCATGTTACTGCTTTCTGTTATACCTATTCTGATGCATAGCCTGACATTGATGCTACACCTGTTGATACCTTACCTGCAATCCTAAATGCTTAGTATAGGATGCTAGTTTGTCATCATTGGCCCTACATTCTTGTCAGTCTGCCTTGCTATACTATTGGGCCGTGATCACCTGGGAGGTGATCACGGGTATATACTATACATACTACATACTACACAGATGGTGACTAAAGTCGGGTCAGCTCGAAGAGTACCCGCGAGTGATTCACGGATTGGGGGCTGAAAGGACCTTTGTCCCGACGGCCCTCTGTGTGGATCTTTGTGGCGGAGCGGCAGGGCAGGTTGAGACCGCCTAGGAGAGAGGTGGGCCTGGCCCTGTTCGGCGTTCGCGGACACTTAACACGCTTAACGAGATCTTGGTATTTGATCTGAGTCTGGCTACGAGCCTATACGCACTAACCATCTACGTGGGAGTAGTTATGGGTATCCCGACGTCGTGGTATCAGCCGAAGCACTTCAGACGTCAGCGACGGAGCGGCGCGCGCCGAATTGGACTGGAACGCCACTAGGCTAGGTCTGCTTTCGGCCGCCCACGCAAC
>NW_025291962.1:0-1047 GCF_018294505.1 Triticum aestivum | reverse complement strand
ATGTAGATGGCGGGATGTATAACTTGTAGCAAGAATTATTAAGAGGTGGTGATATTCCCACAACATTCTTGATATATAAGATGGTATTACTTCAAGGTAGGACATAAGACAAGCTGGGTAGCCAGGAACTCAAGGTACAGCCACAACACAAACAAGTTTGTGTTGGTAAGAAGGCAAGGAAATAGTCGATGACAACACAATTTACCAAGGGACAAGGATGGTATTTCCCATGAAGAATTCAATAGATATCTTCGAAGAGCATCAAAATGTTGATGTTGATCATGACACATTTGTCAAGAGAATTCATGAAGATGTAATCAATCAGCGACGACATCAAGTCAAAGGAATGATGAAGCAAGAGGTTATTGGAACCACAGTTACGACACGAACTCGAACTCAAGCTTGTTGTTTAAGGCGAAATGATATGACGATGAGGATCAACGTAAGGTTAGTTCATCGTCGAAAATTGTGCTCCGAGAAGAAGGGCCGGGTAGCACAGTTAAAATCATCACGATAAAGATATAGCCAAACAGGCTAGGAATGATGGGAAGGAATATTAAACTCATAAGCAACGAAAATTACTTAGGGTTATCGAACCGAAATGTGGAATCGGTGTTCTCGATTGACGACAACCCAGAACCCGAGAAAATTGGATTCAGTGAGAATTAATAGTTGATGAAGAACCCATAATAAGTTATGCAGTTCCATGATATTCTTGAGATACCAGAGCTTAATACTCAACAGTAGAGCAAAGTAAAGGTTGGACAGGTGCAATGATCTGCAGAAGACAAGTACTTCAACTTGTCCAAGAAACGGTATTAAAAAGGAGAACATGGCCGGAACCACGATTGCAAAAGGCCGAATCCCAGATATAAGAACTTATACCAAAGAGGGTTTAAGAGGAGCACCCATGATAAGATTAGCATCGTGTCCATGGGCATGAACGCAAGGTTCAAGGTCGACTCCCACTTCTCCAATACACAACTTCTCATTTACTACTCTAAGTTAAGAATGTTTAGAGTTTGAAAGTTTAACTTGCGGAATACC
>NW_025291961.1:0-1047 GCF_018294505.1 Triticum aestivum | reverse complement strand
GGCTTCTAAATAGGTCTTTTTGCCCTCCGAAGTTCGTGAATACAGCTTGTTCCAATTTTTCAGGCCAGTTTTAGAATTTTTTGACTCCTCATATCAACTCGGAATTGAGTGATTCTTTTTGCATTGGAAAGCTTGAGTTAGTAGCATTCTTTGAAAGAATTTATCAGAAAATTGTCTCAAACTTTTCAAGAGGAAAGTTGGAGAGAGAGTTGTTGTATATCCTGCTTGGCAGTTGTTTTTCATCATTATCTTCACTGCCGTTGTGATCTTCACTTATATCTTGCTGTCAAGAGCTACTTAGTATCCTTCATTGATGCTAGTTGTGCTATGACGTGACCTCATTAGTGTTCTAGGCTCGCGTCTCTAGTCCGGTCTAGCCTAGGACCAGCACAGTACCGTCGTTGAGCGTTTATTCAACATTGCATCTTTGAATTGATTATTGCTAATCTTTTGCTACCATATATAGCCAACCCAGCTCCACATATTTCTATACCGTGTATACGTACGCTCCCCTGGCAATCGCTTTACTCAATATTCGGAGTTACTTGACATCTCTGGTTGCCGATCACCGCCTGCTGCATGGTAAGAACTTGTAAGACATTGATATTTGCTTTACTGTGAGCGTTTTACCACCACATCCTAGTAGTTATAGGAACATTATTTTTGGGTTTTGTTTCTTGTTCTACTAATCATGACAGGATCCAGAGTCAATTCATGGGCTTTGTCGATCGCGGGAGACGTGCCACCACCTTTGCAAATACCACAACCGTCACGAGAGGTGCACAAACATCCAAATGCACATGATCAGGTTAATGTATCTATACCACCATTTAATGGCCGTTTTAAACCTGCTTTATATATTGAATGGGAGTTCGACATAAAAAATATATTTGCTTCCCATAATTTCGATGAACATAAAAAGGTTAAGGTTGCGGTTGGTTCTTTCACTGGTTATGCTTTGGTTTGGTGGAGTGAATATTGTCGGTTACACCCTGATTATATACCTACTACTTGGGATGATTTGAAACTTGCCATGCGACATACTTT
>NW_025291960.1:0-1047 GCF_018294505.1 Triticum aestivum | reverse complement strand
ACAAGGGTGATCAAGAAGCCGAGAGGGTCCATTGGTTTCGGGCCCAATGCGTGGTAGTAGCTGAATCATGGATCACAAACACAGAACTCAGTTCCTGAGGACGGCTGCAATGAGACAACCCACCATGTACTCCTACATGGCCTCTCACCGCTACCTTTACCAAATCGTGTTCACACGCTTAGCTCACACACCGTAGGACATGTTCACACACCTCTGATTCATCCCCGATGAATCAGACCTGACTCAACTCTAAGCAGTAGCAGGCATGACAAACAAGCATGAATGAGTAGGCACAACAGGGCTCAAACAACTCCTACTCATGCTAGTGGGTTTCATTTATTTACCGTGGCAATGACAGGTCATGCATGGATAAAGGGGTTCAGCTACCGCAGCAAGTAACAGATGAATCGGTGTTGTCCTAATGCAGTAAAAGAGAGCAGGAGCGAGAGAGTGGTATTTTATCGGAATGAACAAGGGGGTTTTGCTTGCCTGGCACTTTTGAAGATAACATTGAGTCTTCATCAGTGTCAACGATCACAACGTCGGAACATCGTCTACCGGGAGGGAACAGATACCGGCAACAAAGAAGAAATACAATCAATTCAATGCACAATATGATGCATGCTCATGACATGGCAATATGAATGTGTTTTGAGCTAATGCAACTAGCAACAGATTAAATGAAGTTGGTTTGAATACAAGATTCAAATTCAAACTCCATATGTGATTATTCAAATGCCATTTAATTGATTTGTGCTAAACAGCAGCTATAAGTTGTTCTAACATGCATGAAAATGGTACAGATGGATTCCTTGAATTTTTCTGATAATTTTTCATATATAATTTATTTAATTTGGAGTTACGGTTGAATTTCTATGATTTTTAGAAGTTTTTACAATTTTCTGGAATTTCCTGAATATTTATAAAATGAACTAAATTCCAGAAAAGGAATATTGCGTCAGCATGGCGTAAGGCTGAGGTCAGCAGGTCAACTGGGTCGCCCAGGGTCAAACCTGACGTGTGGGGGCCACACGTCAGTGACACAGG
>NW_025291959.1:0-1047 GCF_018294505.1 Triticum aestivum | reverse complement strand
TTACGGCAAAACATGGATGCACTTCGTGTACAAAACGAACAATCTCTTTCGAAGTATCAGGCTTTCATACGGAAACTCGTGTGTTACAAAGGGATTTCAATTTTTTGAAATTACTTGAACTCGAGACTTTTTGTGTGTTCAAAATGCACCATTCAAAGCCACATCATCAATTCTCAAACCTTTCTGACTTCATTTGTTATTTTTCATGCATTTACTGATTTTTTGAGCTATATGACCCTGAAAATGAAAAGCTCTACAAATGAACTCTCAAAAGGTTGAAAGTTGGCAGGGTATCATCATTTCACCCACATAGAATGTGCTAAAAAGTTGAGAGGGTTACGGCGAAACATGGATGCACTTCGTGTACAAAACGAACAATCTCTTTCGAAGTATCTGGCTTTCATACGGAAACTCGTGTGTTACAAAGGATCTCTTTTTTTTGAGCTATATGACACTGAAAATGAAAAGCACTACAAATGAACTCTGAAAAGGTTGAAAGATGGCACGGTATCATCATTTCACCCACATAGAATGTGCTAAAAAGTTGAGAGGGTTACGGCAAAAAATGGATGCACTTCATGTAAAAAACGGACAATCTCTTTCGAAGTATCCCGATTTTATACGGAAACTCGTTTGTTACATAGGGATTTGTTTTTTTAACTTATTTGAACTCCAGACTTTGTGTGTGTTCAAAATGCACCATTCAAAGCCACGTCATCAATTTTAAACCCTTTCTGTGTTCATTTGTTACTTTTCATGCATTTACTTATTTTTTTTAGCTATATGACCCTGGAAATGAAAAGCACTACAATTGAACTCTGAAAAGGTTGAAAGTTGGCATGGTATCATCATTTCACCCACATAGAATGTGCTGAAAAGTTGAGAGGGCTACGACAAAAACTGGATGCACTTCGTCTACAAAACGGGCAATCTCTTTTGAAGTATCAGGGTTTCATACGGAAACTCGTTTGTTACAAAGGGATTTCAATTTTTTGAAATTACTTGAACTCGAGACTTTTTGTGTGTTCAAAATGCACCATTCAAAGC
>NW_025291958.1:0-1047 GCF_018294505.1 Triticum aestivum | reverse complement strand
ATGGAAATCACTTTGTGACCCCAAAACGGTGAGTAATAGTCCATGAAACGGGTCAGAATCGACAAAAACCGCGAGTGTTGATCACCGACACGTAAATGCACCTCGGGGTTCGATAATCGTGGAAGTCACTCCGGGACCCCAAAACAGTTAGTAATAGTCCATGAAACGGGCCAGAATCGGCCAAAACTGTCAGTGTCGATGACCAACACTTAAGCGCACCTTGTTTTTCAACAAGCATGGAAATCACTTCGGGACCCGAAAATTGTGAGTAATAGTCCATGAAACGGGTCAGAATCGACAAAAACCGTGAGTGGTGATGACCGACACGTAAACGCACCCCAGGGTTCGTAAATCGTGGAAATCACTTCGGGCCCCCAAAAAAGTGAGTATTAGTCCACGAAATGGTCCCGAATCGGCCAAAACTGCTAGTGTTGATGATCGACACGTAATAGCACCCCAGGGTTCATTGATCGTGGAAGTCACTCCGAGATCCCAAAACAGTGAGTAATAGTCCATGGAACGGGCCAGAATCGGCAAAAACTGTCAATGTTGATGACCTCCACGTAAGCGCACCTTGGGGTTCAACAAGCATGGAAATCACTTTGTGACCCCAAAGCGGTGAGTAATAGTCCACAAAACGGGTCAGAATCGACAAAAACCGCGAGTGTTGATGACCGACACGTAAACGCTCCCTAGGGTTCGTTAATCACGGAAATTACTCCGGGACCCTGAAAGAGTGAGTAATAGTCCATCAAACGGGCCAGAATCGGCCAAAACTATGAGTGTTGATGACCGACACGTAAGCGCACCTCGGAGTTCAACAAGCATGGAAATCACTTTGTGACCACAAAACGGTGAGTAATAGTCCATGAAACGGGTCAGAATCGACAAAAACTGCGAGTGTTGATGACCGGCACGTAAACACACCCCAGGGTTCATTAATCATGGAAATCACTCCGGGACCCCAAAACAGTGAGTAATAGTCCATGAAACGGGCCAGAATCGGCCAAAACTGCGAGTGTTGATGACCGACATGTAAACGCACCC
>NW_025291957.1:0-1047 GCF_018294505.1 Triticum aestivum | reverse complement strand
TTTCGTGGACTATTACTCATCGTTTGGGGGTCCCAAAGTGATTTCCATGCTTGCTGAACAACAAGGTGCGCTTATGTGTAGGTCATCAACATTGACAGTTTTGGCCGGTTCTGGCCCGTTTCGTGGACTATCACTCACTATTTTGGGGTCTCGCAGTGACTTCCATGATTAACGAACCCTGGGGTGTGTTTACGTGTCGGTCATCCACACTCGCAGTTTTGGCCGATTCTGGCCCGTTTTAAGGACTATTACTCACTATTTTGGTGTCCCGGAGTGATTTCAATGATTAACGAACCCTAGGGTGCGTTTACGTGCCGGTCATCAACACTCGCAGTCTTTGTCGATTCTGACCCGTTTCATGGACTATTACTCACCATTTTGGGGTCACAAAGTGATTTCCACGCTTGTTGAACTCCAAGGAGCACTTACGTGTCGGTCATCAACACTCATAGTTTTGGCCGATTCTGGCCCGTTTCATGGACTATTACTCACTATTTTAGGGTCCCGGGGTAATTTCCATGATTAACAAACACTGGGGTGTGTTTACGTGTCGGTCATCAACACTCACGGTTTTTGTCGATTCTGACCCGTTTCATGGACTATTACTCACCATTTTGGGGTCACAAAGTGATTTCCATGCTTGTTGAACCCCAAGGTGCGCTTACGTGGAGGTCATCAACATTGATAGTTTTGGCCGATTCTGGCCCATTCCGTGGACAATTACTCACTGTTTTGGGGTCTCGAAGTGACTTCCATGATTAATGAACCCTGGGGTGCTATTACATGTTTGTCATCAACAATAGCAGTTTTGGTCGATTCTGGCCCATTTCGTGGACTAATACTCACTGTTTTGGGGGTCCGGAGTGATTTCCACGATTAATGAACCCTGGGGTGCGTTTACGTGTCGGTCATCAACACTCGCGGTTTTTGTCGATTTTGACCCGTTTCGTGGACTATTACTCACCGTTTTGGGGTCCCGAAGTGATTTCCGTGCTTGTTGAAAAACAAGGTGCGCTTACGTGTTGGTCATCGACACTGACAGTTTTG
>NW_025291956.1:0-1047 GCF_018294505.1 Triticum aestivum | reverse complement strand
TGATATCATCATTTCATCCACATAGCATGTGCAAGAAAGTTGAGAGGGTTACGGCAAAAACTGGATGCACTTCGTGTACAAAACGGACAATCTCTTTCAAAGTATCAGGATTTCATCCGGAAACTCGTCTGTTACAAAGGGATTTCATTTTTTAAACCTTATTTGAACTCCTGACTTTTTGTGTGTTCAAAATGCACCATTCAAAGCCAAATCATCATTTTTCAATCCTTTCTGACTTCATTTGTTATTTTTCATGCATTTACTAATTATTTTGAGCTATAAGACCCTAAAATTGAAAAGCATTTCAAATGAAGTCTGAAAAGGTTGAAAGTTGGCATGATATCATCATTTCATCCACATAGCATGTGCAAGAAAGTTGAGAGGGTTACGGCAAAAACTAGATGCACTTCGTGTACAAAACGGACAATCTCTTTCAAAGTATCAGGATTTCATCCGAAAACTCGTCTGTTACAAAGGGATTTCATTTTTTAAACCTTATTTGAACTCCTGACTTTTTGTGTGTTCAAGATGCACCATTCAAAGCCACATCATCATTTTTCAATCCTTTCTGACTTCATTTGTTATTTTTCATGCATTTACTAATTATTTGGAGCTATAAGACCCTAAAATTGAAAAGCATTTCAAATGAACTCTGAAAAGGTTGAAAGTTGGCATGATATCATCATTTCATCCACATAGCATGTTCAAGAAAGTTGAGAGGGTTATGGCAAAAACTGGATGCACTTCGTGTACAAAACGGACAATCTCTTTCAAAGTATCAGGATTTCATCCGGAAACTCGTCTGTTACAAAGGGATTTCATTTTTTAAACCTTATTTGAACTCCTGACTTTTTGTGTGTTCAAAATGCACCATTCAAAGCCACATCATCATTTTTCAATCCTTTCTGACTTCATTTGTTATTTTTCATGCATTTACTAATTATTTTGAGCTATAAGACCCTAAAATTGAAAAGCATTTCAAATGAACTCTGAAAAGGTTGAAAGTTGGCATGATATCATCATTTCATCCACATAGCATGTGCAAGA
>NW_025291955.1:0-1047 GCF_018294505.1 Triticum aestivum | reverse complement strand
GACACACCCACGAGCTCCGCCTCGACCCCCTCCTTCCTCCCCACCGACCCACGGCCCTCCGGAAGCCCTGCAACGCCGCCACCATCGCCGTTCCGTCGCCGGCCACCGAAGCTCCCCTCCGTCGATTCGCCGGACCCCGTGCCTCCCCTGCCTCGCCAGCAGCACCAGAAGAACCGCGGTGAGCCGCTGCATCGTTTCCCCCATGCCTCGTCGACTAATTCGCCCCGTAGCCGCTCCCTCCACCGGAGCCGAAATGCTCCGCCGCACGGGCTCGTCGCCGGTGAAGCCCCGGTGACCAAATGGCCCCGCGCGTGCGTCCGTTGCACTCTCAACGACCCGTGGAGTAACGCTAGCGTGGCAGCTAGCTCGTTTGCAAGCCGCAGCGCTAACCCCGCACCCACCCGAGCTCCGGCCGCCACCTCGCTCGCCGTCGTTGCTGATTCCGACCACCTCAGCCCCTGCCGTTTGCACAGATGGATGCGGACGACTCCCAGCTACGCGTAGAGCCCCTCAGTCGCCGATTTGGTCGCCGAAGGAGCGTTTCCGACGCCCTCCGCCGTTGCTGGCGTCGCCGGCGACAAGCCGCGGGTCAACTCCGGCGGGTTTGACCGGGGTTTGACCCCTGACGTGTGGGCCCAGGCGCCTGCCTAATTAGTATTAGGTTAATTAGTGTTAATTAATTTAGTTAATTAGGTGAGCCACTGACATGCGGGCCCCGCCCGGCTAACTAAGTTAGTTAGGGCTAACTAACCCGGTTAGTTGACTGGGTCACTGACCAGTGGACCCCACTGGTCAGGTTTGACCTGGTCGACGCCTTTGACCTGCTGACGTCATCATGACGTCAGGCTGATGCAGTAATTGTTTTCTGGAGTTTTAAATAAATCAGAAATGATTTATTAAATTCAGAAAATGCCTAAACTTCAATAAATCATAGGAAATTAACCGTAACTCCAAATTAAATAAATTATATATGAAAAATTATCAGAAAAATTCAAGGAATCCATCTGTACCATTTTCATGCATGTTAGAACAACTTATCACTACTGT
>NW_025291954.1:0-1047 GCF_018294505.1 Triticum aestivum | reverse complement strand
TTTCGCTTGAAGTCTGCCGAGCACATGTCGTGTGCAGACGCTAAGTGGTGGAAACATGTATGACGAAGTACACCCCTGCAGGGTTATCATAATCTATTCGAATAGCCGCGTCCGCGGTAAAGGACTACTTGGTTGCCTATACAGTTCATAGACAAGTAAATGGAAACTACTAAAAGCCTCAAGATAAGTGTGAGTGCCGAGGATGGCTCTTCCGTAGGAAGACGGAGGTGGATCCTCGGTAGTGTATTGAAGTGGTGAGTAGTGGACTCGTGTGCGCAAAACTATTTCAAGTTGGAGTATCGTAGAATAGTCTAGCCAAGAGTCAAAGCTGGCTTGCTGCAATAACTCCACCAACCTTTCTTGATACTATGCATGTATGTAGGATCTGATGTAAGTCTTGCTGAGTACCTTTGTACTCATGTTGCTATAATCTACATTTTTACAGAATATGCTGCAACCCCTTCTGATGGGTTCTATGTAGACGTTGACATCAACGAGTAGGCTAAGACCCAGGTGGTGACCCTGAACTTGTGGAGGACCACGTAGTATAGCTAGGCTTTCCAAGCCTCTTTTATTTTACTAGTTGTCTGTACTCAGACAAGTTACTTCCGCTGCTGGTTTGTATGACTGTATGACTTGTATGTTGGGTCGTGAGACCCGTACCTTTGTGTATGATATGTATGGCTCCCTGAGCCTTAAATAAAGTACTTGTGTCGTAGAGTCATGTTGTGATGCTTCGTTGTATTTGCACATATCGAGCATATTGTGTGTATGATTGAAATGCTTGGTATGTGTGGGATCTGACTATCTAGTTGTTTATCTTTAGTAGCCTCTCTTACCGGGAAATGTCTCCTAGTGTTACCGCTGAGCCATGGTAGCTTGCTACTGCTCTGGAACACTTAGGCTGGCCGGCATGTGTCCTTCTTCGTTCCTGTGTCTGTCCCTTCGGGGAAATGTCACGCTTTGAGTACCGGAGTCCTGTTAGCCCGCTACAGCCCGGTTTACCGGAGTCCTGCTAGCCCAGTGCTACAGCCCGGACCCACTTGC
>NW_025291953.1:0-1048 GCF_018294505.1 Triticum aestivum | reverse complement strand
GGAACAATGGAGCGAGCAACCAACTTATTGGAAATCATACATACCGATGTGTGTGGTCCAATGAGTGTTGAGGCTCGCGGAGGATATCGTTATGTTCTCACTCTCACTGATGATTTAAGTAGATATGGGTATGTCTACCTAATGAAACACAAGTCTGAAACCTTTGAAAAGTTCAAGGAATTTCAGAGTGAAGTTGAGAATCAACGTGACAGAAAAATAAAATTCTTACGATCAGATCGTGGTGGAGAATATTTAAGTCACGAATTTGGTACACACTTAAGGAAATGTGGAATAGTTTCACAACTCACGCCGCCTGGAACACCTCAGAGAAATGGTGTGTCTGAACGTCGTAATCGCACTCTATTGGATATGGTGCGATCTATGATGTCTCTTACCGATTTACCGCTCTCATTTTGGGGCTATGCTTTAGAGACTGCCGCATTCACTTTAAATAGGGGTCCGTCGAAATCCGTTGAGACGACACCGTATGAATTATGGTTTGGGAAGAAACCTAAGCTGTCGTTTCTAAAAGTTTGGGGATGCGATGCTTATGTCAAGAAACTTCAACCTGAAAAGCTCGAACCCAAGTCGGAAAAAATGCGTCTTCATAGGATACCCTAAGGAAACTATTGGGTATACCTTCTACCTCAGATCCGAAGGCAAGATCTTCGTTGCCAAGAACGGGTCCTTTCTGGAGAAGGAGTTTCTCTCGAAAGAATTGAGTGGGAGGAAAGTGGAACTTGATGAGGTGATAGTCACCCCTTCCGAACCGGAAAGTAGCGCAACGCGGGAAAATGTTCCTGTGGTGCCTACACCGACTGGGGAGGAAGTTAATGATGATGATCATGAAGCTTCGGATCAAGTTACTACTGAACTTCGTAGGTCCACAAGGACACGTTCCGCACCAGAGTGGTACGGCAACCCTGTCCTGGAAATCATGTTGTTAGACAACGGTGAACCTTCGAACTATGAAGAAGCGATGGCGGGCCCGGATTCCGACAAATGGCTAGAAGCCATGAAATCCGAGATAGGATCCATGTATGAAAAC
>NW_025291952.1:0-1048 GCF_018294505.1 Triticum aestivum | reverse complement strand
AGTCTAAAACCTTTGCAAATATGTCTTGTAGATCAATGGCCAACGCTAATGTCAACATGAACTTCAACGCGTTCCTAGAGAAAACCAAGCTGAAAGATGATGGCAGCAACTATACGGACTGGGTCCGGAACCTGAGGATCATCCTCATAGCTGCCAGGAAACAATATGTCCTAGAAGGACCGCTAGGTGACGCTCCCGTCCCAGAGAACCAAGACATTATGAATGCTTGGCAGTCTCGTGCTGATGATTACTCCCTCGTTCAGTGCGGCATGCTTTACAGCTTAGAACCGGGGCTCCAAAAGCGTTTTGAGCACCACGGAGCATATGAGATGTTCGAAGAGCTGAAACTAGTTTTTCAAGCTCATGCCCGGGTCGAGAGATATGATGTCTCCGACAAGTTCTACAGTTGTAAGATGGAGGAAAACAGTTCTATCAGTGAGCACATCCTGAAGATGTCTAGGTTGCACAACCGTATGACCCAGCTGAACATTAACCTCCCAGATGAGGCAGTCATTGATAGAATCCTCCAGTCGCTCCCACCAAGCTACAAGAGCTTTGTGATGAACTACAACATGCAGGGGATGGAAAAGACCATTCCTGAAGTGTTCTCGATGCTGAAGTCAGCAGAGGCTGAAATCAAGAAAGAACATCAAGTGTTGATGGTCAATAAGACCACTAAGTTCAAGAAGGGCAAGGGTAAGAAGAACTTCAAGAAAGACGGCAAAGATGTTGCCGCGCCTGGTAAGCCAGTTACCGGGAAGAAGTCAAAGAATGGACCCAAGCCTGAGACTGAGTGCTTTTATTGCAAGGGGAAGGGTCACTGGAAGCGGAACTGCCCCAAATACTTAGCGGATAAGAAGGCCGGCAACACCAAAGGTATATTTGATATACATGTGATTGATGTGTACCTTACCAGTACTCGTAGTAACTCCTGGGTATTTGATACCGGTGCCGTTGCTCATATTTGTAACTCACAGCAGGAGCTGCGGAATAAACGGAGACTGGCGAAGGACGAGGTGACGATGCGCGTCGGGAATGGTTCCAGAGT
>NW_025291951.1:0-1048 GCF_018294505.1 Triticum aestivum | reverse complement strand
GCCGATTCTGACGCGTTTCGTGGACTATTACTCACTATTTTGGGGTCCTGGAGTGATTTCCACGATTAACTAACCCCTGAGTGCATTTACGTGTCGGTCATCAATAATCCTTGGTTTGTCCAATTCTGGGCTCTTTCATGGACTATTACTCACCGTTTTGGGGTCCCAAATTGATTTCCATGGTTGTCGATCCCCATGGTGTGCTATGTGTTGGTCGTCAAGACTTGTAGTTTTGGCCGTTTTGGAGTGCATTTACGTGTCCGTCGTCAACACTCGCAGTTTTGGCCAATTCTGACCCGTTTCGTGGACTATTACTCACCGTTTTGGGGTCCCGAAGCGATTTCCACAGTCGTTCAACCCCAAGGTGCGATTACGTGTCGGTCATCAACACTCGCAGTTTTGCCCGATTCTGGCGTGTTTCGTGGACTATTACTCACTCTTTAGGGGTCCCGGAGTGATTTTCACAATTAACGAACCCATGGGTGCGTTTACGTGTCGGTCATCACTAATCCTAGGTTTGTCCGATTCTGGGCTCTTTCATGGACTATTAATCAATGTTTTGGGGTCCCAAAACGATTTCCATGGTTGTCGAATCCCAAGGTGTGATATGTGTTGGTCGTCAACACTCGTAGTTTGGGTCGGTTCTGGCCCGTTTCTTGGACTATACTTAGTTTTGGGGTCCCGAAGTGATTTCCACGATTGTCGAACCTCGGGGTGCGTTTACATGTGGTCATCAACACTCTCAATTACGGCCAATTCTGGCCCGTTTCGTACACTATTACTCACTGTTTTGGGTCCCAGAGCGATTTCCACGATTGACGATCCCAGGAGTGCATTTACGTGTCCGTCGTCAACACTCATAGTTTTGGCCAATTCTGACTCGTTTCATGGACTATTACTCACCGTTTTGGGGTCCCGAAGCGATTTCCACAGTTGTTGAACCCCAAGGTGCGATTACTTTACGGTCGTCAACACTCGCAGTTTTGGCCGATTCTGACGCGTTTCGTGGACTATTACTCACTATTTTGGGGTCCTGGAGTGATTTCCA
>NW_025291950.1:0-1048 GCF_018294505.1 Triticum aestivum | reverse complement strand
CCCCGGTGACCGACTACGTCGTCGACAACGACCCCTTCTTGCCAGATCAACCAGGCAAGCCCCCCCCCTTTGATCATCCCGATATCGCCCATTCCATTCTCTCATGCTTGCATTAGATTTTGCTATTGTTATTGTTTGCTCCTATTCTGATGCATAGCCTCCTTTTGTAACCTGCTTATTGTTACCTTACCTACTTATCCTAAACTGCTTAGTATAGGTTGGTTAGTGATCCATCAGTGACCCCCGCCTTGTCCCGACTGCCCCGCTGGATAATCAGAAGACCCGATCAACGGGATCGAAGACCAGGCCCCGACACCGCACATCACTTTCCCCTTAGTTGCTCGACACTACTGGGTTACTATCGAGTGCCGAGGGTGAGACCTCTACAGCACTTCTGATGTTAACCTGTAGTGTAGCTATTCGGTCGTGGTCATCGAGGGTGATTTCCTCTTTAACCACTTCCGATACGACTCTGTCGTGCAACCCCTCAAGTGTGAACCTCGAGGGTGATTCCTCTACGTTCACCTTGATGATTACATTGAGTGGAACCCACCGAGGGTGATTCCTTGGGGTTTCCTCTTGATGTTTGGACACACGGATACTTGGACTTTACAACTGTTACTTGGAAAGTGATGTGGAGACGGGTTGACCTGGAAGGTGCCCGTGAGATAATTACGAGGCGTGGCCGGGCATTCTTAGCCCTTGCCGCAAGTCCTCGAGACGGGGCAACGGGGTCACCTCTTTCGTGAGTCTCTGCTTGTTACCACGCGTTCCTAATCCACTACGATTTGGATATTTGATCCGAGGGGCCTCTGGCCTGATAGCACTAACCATCACGTGGGCATAGTATGGGCGTTCTGCGTCGTGTACATCAGCCGAAGCTTAATAGACGTCAGCGACGGAGCGGCGCGCGCCGGGTTGGACTGGTAAGCTCCTGCCTTTTTAGGGAGGTAGCTAGGTCTGCTCACCGGCCGCCCACGCAACGTGCAGGAGTTTCCGGGGAGATGGCCCATGACCCCTGGGGGCATAGGTTTAGTCCGGCGTGCTG
>NW_025291949.1:0-1048 GCF_018294505.1 Triticum aestivum | reverse complement strand
AGGCTCACAGCGGATCCATTCGAGGCGGAGACGAGGCCGGGGATGGTCCGGAGCCGGCGAATCGAACGGCGGCGAGTTCCGGTGGCCGAGGAGGGGAACGGCGACGTGGGCGGCGATGCAGGGCTCCCGGCGTCACGTGAGTTGGTGGGGACGAAGAGGAAGGCGCGGCGGTTCCTCTGGAAGCATCGCCGAGGCGAGGGGTGGACACTGGCCGCGGTGGAGCTCGTCGGTGCTCTCGGGTGCTCGTGGTCGATCGTGAGAGAGAGAGAGCAGAGGGGATAGGGACGGAGGGAGAGATACGGGAGAGTGAGAGAGTTCGTGGGGCCGCGTGGCGTCTCCAGGGAGTAGTGGAGGCAAGCAGGGAGGCAGGAGGTGGCCGAAGCAGGGAGGAGGTGGCCGGGGCACGTGGCCGCGCGCGCCGGCGCGTGCCCGTCCTCCTGGCAGAGGAGGAAGGCGACAGGGGAGGGAGGCGGCGGTGGGCTGGGCCAGCGGGAGGAGCTGGCCAGCTGGGCCGGCTACAGGTAAGTGGCCCAGGTAGTCTCTCTCTCTCTCTTTCTTTTTTAATACTGTTTTTATTTATTGTTTTCTATTTTGTTCTGTTTTGTTTTAGTTTAGTAAAATACTAAACCATTTTAATAAATTCTGTAGTTTATTATGTGGCTTACTAAAATATATACAAAGCCACTCACAAACTTCCAGAATTATTTGGAGTCATATTTAATATATATTAAATATAAATCCAAAGCAAATAGTTATTGGATTAATTCAAATGGCCAAAATAAATATCTCTGTGATTCCAAAAATATTGGTTTAAATTTTACCTCTCACCAATATTTCCATGGAATAACAGGAACATTTTCTTGGACTCATTTGATGAAATTTAAATGTTGGTTATTTTTAGAGGTCTTCTGAGGCTTTGAAAATTCCTCAATTCAATTTCATTTGAATTTAAACATGATGCTCACATGAGGTCTAGCCTAGTGCATTACCAGAAGCTAGGGATGTGACAACTCACCCCCACTAAACAAGAATCTCGTCTCGAGATTCA
>NW_025291948.1:0-1048 GCF_018294505.1 Triticum aestivum | reverse complement strand
TGATATTGGCCATATCATGTCACGTTTATTATTTGATTGCATGTGATGTTTATCATGTTTTGCATCTTGTTTACTTAGAACGACGGTAGTAAATAAGATGATCCCTCACAATAAATTCAAGAAGTGTTCCCCCTAACTGTGCACCGTTGCGACAGTTCGCTGTTTCAAAACACCACGTGATGATCGGGTGTTTTATTCAGACGTTCACATACAACGGGTGTAAGACAGATTTACACATGCAAACACTTAGGTTGACTTGACGAGCCTAGCATGTACAGACATGGCCTCGGAACACGGAAGACCGAAAGGTCGAGCATGAGTCGTATAGAAGATACGATCAACATGAAGATGTTCACCGATGTTGACTAGTCCGTCTCACGTGATGATCGGACACGGTCTAGTTTAACTCAGATCATGTAATACTTAGATGACTAGAGGGATGTCTAATCTAAGTGGGAGTTCACTAATAATTTGATTAGTTGAACTTAATTATCATGAACTTAGTCTAAAATCTTGGCAATATGTCTTGTAGATCAAATGGCCAACGTAGTCCTCAACTTCAACGCGTTCCTAGAGAAAACTAAGCTGAAAGACGATGGCAGCAACTATACGGACTGGGTCCGGAACCTGAGGATCATCCTCATAGCTGCCAAGAAAGATTATGTCCTACAAGCACCGCTTGGTGACGCACCCGTTCTCCCTGCAGAACAAGATGTTATGAACGCTTGGCAGGCACGTTTCGATGACTACTCCCTCGTTCAGTGCGGCATGCTTTACAGCCTAGAGCCGGGGCTCCAAAAGCGTTTTGAGAGACATGGAGCATATGAGATGTTCGAAGAGCTGAAAATGGTTTTCCAAGCTCATGCCCGGGTCGAGAGATATGAAGTCTCCGACAAATTCTTCAGCTGTAAGATGGAGGAAAACAGTTCTATCAGTGAGCACATACTCACTATGTCTGGGTTGCATAACCGCTTGACTCAGCTGGGAGTTAATCTCCCGGATGATGCGGTCATTGACAGAATCCTCCAGTCGCTTCCACCAAGCTACA
>NW_025291947.1:0-1048 GCF_018294505.1 Triticum aestivum | reverse complement strand
TTTGACCCAGACCTGTTCCGTTGACCTGCTGACGTCACACTGACGTCAGGCTGACGCAGTAATTGATTTTCTGGATTTAAATTAAATCAGGAAATTCCAGAATATTATTTAAACTTCAAAAATTCATAACTTTTATTCTGTAACTCCAAATTGGACAAATTATATATGAAAAATGATCAGAAAAATCCAATCTATCCATCTGTACTATTTTCATGCATGATCAAACAAGTTAAATTGATGTTTCAAGCAGAACAAGGAAAAGCACTTTAAAAGGCCATATTTGAATTTGAAATTTGAATCCTTGATTCAAATTTGTTCAAACCCCTCTGGTTTTAGTTGCATTAGCCCAACACACTCATATTGCCATGTTTCATGCATGCATCATATTGTTGCACATTGTTTGGTGATGGTTGTGTATCGGTGCCCTTTGCGACAGGTTCTGCCCCCGAGGAGTACCATGATTACCCTAACGAAGAACCATATCAGTGCATCGAACCATCAGGCAAGAAACTAACCATTGATCATATCGATACAATCCCATGTTCTCGCTCCTGCTCTCTTTTACTGCATTAAGACAACGCGTTTCAAACTGCTGTGTGCTACGGTAGTTGAACCCATTTCCTCTGCATGACCTGTCATTGCCACAGTAACTAGATGAAACCCACTAGCATGTGTAGGAGTTGATTGAGCCATATGTATGTGTTGTTCCTACCTTGCTATGCCTGCTATGCTTAGAGTCGTGTCAGGTCTGGTTCATCTGGGTGATGGGCTAGAGTGAAATGATTATGTCGGTAATGAGAGTGGTGTGGTGAACACGATTTGATAAAGGTATCGATGAGAGGCCATGTAGGAGTACATGGTGGGTTGTTTCATTGAAGCCGACCTTAAGCACTGAGATCTGTATGTGTGATTTAAGAATCAGCTACTACCATGCATTGGGCCCGAAACCAATGGACCCTCTCGGCTTCTTATTCACCCTAGTTCTCCGTCCAGGAGTTGCAAGTAGTTTCTGGTGTTTGTAGCCTACTGGAGGCCGTGGACAGCGCTG
>NW_025291946.1:0-1048 GCF_018294505.1 Triticum aestivum | reverse complement strand
TGGTTAGTCATGCCTTTTGGGTTAACTAATGCACCTAGTACTTTCATGAGACTAATGAACGAAGTTTTACGTGCTTTCATTGGACGATTTGTGGTGGTCTATTTTGATGATATACTGATTTATAGCAAATCTTTGGAAGAACATTTGGAACATTTACGTGCTGTTTTTATTGCTCTACGTGATGCACGTTTGTTTGGTAACCTTGGGAAGTGCACCTTTTGCACCGACCGAGTATCTTTTCTTGGCTATGTTGTTACTCCACAGGGAATTGAAGTTGATAAAGCCAAGATTGAAGCTATTGAGAGTTGGCCGCAGCCCAAAACGGTCACACAAGTGCGGAGTTTTCTTGGACTCGCTGGTTTCTATAGGCGTTTTGTGAGAGATTTTAGCACCATTGCTGCACCTCTCAACGAGCTTACGAAGAAGGATGTGCCTTTTGTTTGGGGTACCGCACAGGAAGAAGCCTTCACGGTATTGAAAGATAAGTTGACACATGCTCCTTTACTCCAACTTCCTGATTTTAATAAGACTTTTGAGCTTGAATGTGATGCTAGTGGCATTGGATTAGGAGGTGTGTTATTACAAGATGGCAAACCTGTTGCATACTTTTCTGAAAAATTGAGTGGGCCTAGTCTGAATTATTCTACTTATGATAAAGAACTATATGCTCTTATTCGGACTTTAGAAACATGGCAACATTATTTATGGCCCAAAGAATTTGTTATACATTCTGATCATGAATCTTTGAAACATATTAAAAGTCAAGCTAAACTGAATCGTAGACATGCTAAATGGGTTGAATTCATTGAAACTTTCCCTTATGTCATTAAACACAAGAAGGGTAAAGAAAATGTTATTGCTGATGCATTGTCTCGTCGCTATACTATGCTTTCACAACTTGACTTCAAAATATTTGGTTTGGAGACCATCAAAGATCAATATGTGCATGATGCTGATTTTAAAGATGTATTGCAGAATTGTAAAGAAGGAAGAACCTGGAACAAGTTTGTCGTTAATGATGGATTTGTGTTCCGTGCTAACAAGCTAT
>NW_025291945.1:0-1048 GCF_018294505.1 Triticum aestivum | reverse complement strand
TATGCTCGATATGTGCAAATACAACGAAGCATCACAACATGACTCTACGACACAAATACTTTATTTAAGGCTCAGTGAGCCATACATAACATACACACAAAGGTACGGGTCTCACGACCCAACATACAAGTCATACAATCATACAAGCCAACAGCGGAAGTAACTTGTCTGAGTACAGACAACTAGTAAAATAAAAGAGGCTTGGAAAGCCTGGCTATACTATGTGGTCCTTCACAAGCTCAGGGTCACCACCTGGGTCTTTAGCCTACTCGTTGATGTCAACGTCTACATAGAACCCATCAGAAGGGGTTGCAGCGTCTTCTGTAAAAATGTAGATTATAGCAACATGAGTACAAAGGTACTCAGCAAGACTTACATCAGATCCTACATACATGCATAGTATCAAGAGGGGTTGGTGGAGTTATTGCAGCAAGCCAGCTTTGACTCTTGGCTAGACTATCCTACGATACTCCATTTGAAACAGTTTTGCGCACACGAGTCCACTACTCACCACTTCAATACACTACCGAGGATCCACCTCCGTCTTCCTACGGAAGAGCCATCCTCGGCACTCACACTTATCTTGAGGCTTTTATCAGTTTCCATTTACTTGTCTATGAACTGTATAGGCAACCAAGTAGTCCTTTACCGCGAACGCGGCTATTCGAATAGATCATGTTAACCCTGCAGGGGTGTACTTCTTCATACATGTTTCCACCACTTAGCGTCTGCACACGACATGTGCTCGGCAGACTTCAAGCGAAAGCCGACGTGGGTGTAGACCACGACCTACCTAAACACTTAAGCCTCTAGTCCAGGTTTATCGCCTATTCAGGTTCCATCCGCAGGGAGTCCGGCCGAGGTTTCCCATACGGCCCCGAACGATGTGAACAGGGTTCCCGAGATACCTAACGGGTATTCGGTACACCCGGCCACGTACCTACCACATCACAGCCCACCCCTACGGTCAGCGCTGTCCACGGCCTCCAGTAGGCTACAAACACCAGAAACTACTTGCAACTCCTGGACAGAGAGCTAGGGTGAATAA
>NW_025291944.1:0-1048 GCF_018294505.1 Triticum aestivum | reverse complement strand
TAGGGTTTCCAACCCTAGGCGCATGGGGGGAGGCCCAAGGGGGGCGCCCCAGCCCACTAGGGGCTGGTTCCCTTCCACTTTCAGCCCACGGGGCCCTCCGGGACAGGTGGCCCCACCCGGTGGACCCCCGGGACCCTTCCGGTGGTCCCGGTACAATACCGATAACCCCCGAAACTTTCCCGGTGGCCGAAACTGGACTTCCTATATATAATTCTTCACCTCCGGACCATTCTGGAAACTCTCATGACGTCCGGGATCTCATCCGGGACTCCGAACAACTTTCGGGTTTCCGCATACATATATCTCTACAACCCTAGCGTCATCGGACCTTAAGTGTGTAGACCCTACGGGTTCGGGAGACATGCAGACATGACCGAGACGCCTCTCCGGTCAATAACCAACAGCGGGATCTGGATACCCATGTTGGCTCCCACATGCTCCACGATGATCTCATCGGATGAACCACGGTGTCGAGGATTCAATCAATCCGTATGCAATTCCCTTTGTCAATCGGTATGTTACTTGCCCGAGATTCGATCGTCGGTATCCCAATACCTTTTTCAATCTCGTTACCGGCAAGTCTCTTTACTCGTACCGCAATGCATGATCCCGTGACTAACGCCTTAGTCACATTGAGCTCATTATGATGATGCATTACCGAGTGGGCCCAGAGATACCTCTCCGTCACACGGAGTGACAAATCCCAGTCTCGATCCGTGCCAACCCAACAGACACTTTCGGAGATACCCGTAATGCACCTTTATAGTCACCCAGTTACGTTGTGACGTTTGGCACACCCAAAGCACTCCTACGGTATCCGGGAGTTGCACGATCTCATGGTCTAAGGAAAAGATACTTGACATTGGAAAAGCTCTAGCAAACGAAACTACACGATCTTTTATGCTATGGTTAAGTTGGGTCTTGTCCATCACATCATTCTCCTAATGATGTGATCCCGTTATCAATGACATCCAATGTCCATAGTCAGGAAACCATGACTATCTGTTGATCAACGAGCTAGTCAACTAGAGGCTTACTAGGGACACGT
>NW_025291943.1:0-1048 GCF_018294505.1 Triticum aestivum | reverse complement strand
CACCTTACGCATCCAGAAAATCCGTGGACTACCTGCCCCGCAAGATATCCGTAACCGAGATAGTCGTGCACCGTCGTGAGCAGTGCGGCTCTCATAGGGAAATATTCTTTCTCTGCGGCGTCCCACGTATTGGCTGGCGTTTTCCACAGCGTGTCAATCTCCTCTTTCAGCAGCCCCAGATACAGATTGATGTCGTTCCCTGGTTGTTTCGGCCCTTCAATTAGCATACTCATGTGAATGTACTTCCTCTTCATGCACAACCAGGGGGGAAGGTTGTACATCCACACGAACACAGGCCAGGTGCTATGTGTGCTTCTCTGGCTGCCAAACGGATTGACTCCATCGGTGCTCACGCCCAGCATGATGTTCCTTGGATCATTCCCAAATTCTGGGTATTCGAAGTTCAACGCTTGCCACTGGCTCGCATCCTTAGGGTGACTCAGCATCTTGTCTTTTTTATCTATCTCCGGATCATTTGCGTCATCTTCTCGCTTCTTCTCCTCCCTATCCGCGTGCCAACGCAGGAGCTTTGCTACCTTAGGGTCCGCGAAATACTGCTGGAGACGAGCAGTGATCGGAAAGTACCACACCACTTTTCGAGGAGCTTTCTTCCTCTTCTTGTATCGAGTGACACCGCACACCGGACATATGGTAGACTCCGCGTGCTCGTCCCGATAAATGATGCAATTGTTCATGCACACATGGTATTTCACGTGCGTTAAATCCAGAGGACACACGATTTTCTTCGCCTCCTCCAAACTGGTCGGGCACTTGTTCCCCTTGGGAAGACGTTCGTGCCAGAATGACATGTTCTCGTCGAAGCATGCGTCGGTCATTTTGTGTTTTACCTTCATCTCCAGAGCCATGAGCGTTACTTTCAGGCGGGTATCCTCGGGCCTGCATCCTTCATACAATGGAGTAACCGCGTCTAACTCAAGTTGATCCATCTTGGCTTTCTCTCGGGCGGCAGCTCTTGCGTTATCCGTCTGCTTGAGAAGCAGCTCTTGAATATGAGGGTCCTGCACCCAGCCCATCGATGGTCCAGCGT
>NW_025291942.1:0-1048 GCF_018294505.1 Triticum aestivum | reverse complement strand
ACCCGGGCATGAGCTTGAAAAACCAGTTTCAGCTCCTCGAACATCTCATATGCTCCATGTTTCTCAAAACGCTTTTGGAGACCCGGTTCTAAGCTGTAAAGCATGCCGCACTGAACGAGGGAGTAATCATCAGCACGCTGCTGCCAAGCGTTCATAACGTCTTGGTTCTCAGGGATTGGTGCTTCACCTAGCGGTGCTTCTAAGACATAATCTTTCTTGGCAACTATGAGGATGAGCCTCAGGTTCCGGACCCAGTCCGTATAGTTGCTGCCATCATCTTTCAGCTTGGTTTTCTCTAGGAACGCGTTGAAATTGAGGACAACGTGGGCCATTTGATCTACAATACATAGTGTAAAGATTTTTTTAGACTAAGTTCATGATAATTAAGTTCATATAATCAAATTATTTAATGAACTCCCACTCAGATAGACATCCCTCTAGTTATCTAAGTGAAACACGATCCGAACTCAACTAGGCCGTGTCCGATCATCACGTGAGACGGACTAGTCAAGATCGGTGAACATCTCCATGTTGATCGTATCTTCTATACAACTCATGCTCGACCTTTCGGTCCTCCGTGTTCCGAGGCCATGTCTGTACATGCTAGGCTCGTCAAGTCAACCTAAGTGTATTGCGTGTGTTCCGAGGCCATGTCTGTACATGCTAGGCTCGTCAACACCCGTTGTATGCGAACGTAAGAATCTATCACACCCGATCATCACGTGGTGCTTCGAAACGACGAACCTTCGCAACGGTGCACAGTTAGGGTGAACACTTTCTTGAAATTATTATAAGGGATCATCCTACTTGCTACCGTCGTACTAAGCAAATAAGATGCAAAAACATGATAAACATCACATGCAATCAAATAGTGACATGATATGGCCAATATCATCATGCTCCTTTGATCTCCATCTTCGGGGCACCATGATCATCTTCGTCACCGGCATGACACCATGATCTCCATCATCATGATCTCCATCATTGTGTCTTCATGAAGTTGTCACGCCAACGATTACTTCTACTTCTATGGCTAACCGTTTAGCAA
>NW_025291941.1:0-1048 GCF_018294505.1 Triticum aestivum | reverse complement strand
CGTAAGTTTGGTAGGAAGGTACCAAAGTAATCCCGGCATGGAACACTGGACAGCGGTCAAGAATATCCTGAAGTACCTGAAGAGGACTAAGGATATGTTTCTCGTTTATGGAGGTGACGAAGAGCTCGTCGTAAAGGGTTACGTCGACGCTAGCTTCGACACAGATCTGGATGACTCGAAGTCACAGACCGGATACGTGTATATTTTGAATGGAGGAGCAGTAAGCTGGTGCAGTTGCAAGCAAAGCGTCGTGGCGGGATCTACATGTGAAGCGGAGTACATGGCAGCCTCGGAGGCAGCACAGGAAGCAGTCTGGATGAAGGAGTTCTAGGGGTGATTCCCAATGCGTCGGGCCCGATGACTCTCTTCTGTGACAACACTGGAGCTATTGCCCTTGCGAAGGAGCCCAGGTTTCACAGGAAGACCAGGCATATCAAGCGTCGCTTCAAATCCATTCGTGAAAGTGTTCAAAATGGAGACATAGATATTTGCAAAGTACATACGGACCTGAATGTAGCAGATCCGTTGACTAAACCTCTCCCTAGGGCAAAACATGATCAACACCAGGACGCAATGGGTGTTCGATTCATCACAATGTAACTAGATTATTGACTCTAGTGCAAGTGGGAGACTGTTGGAAATATGCCCTAGAGGCAATAATAAATGGTTATTGTTATATTTCTTTGTTCATGGTAATTGTCTATTGTTCATGCTATAATTGTATTGTCCGGAAATCGTAATACATGTGTGAATACATAGACCACAACGTGTCCCTAGTAAGCCTCTAGTTGACTAGCTCGTTGATCAACAGATAGTCATGGTTTCCTGACTATGGACATTGGATGTCATTGATAACGAGATCACATCATTAGGAGAATGATGTGATGGACAAGACCCAATCCTAAGCATAGCATAAAAGATCGTGTAGTTTCGTTTGCTAGAGCTTTTCCAATGTCAAGTATCTTTTCCTTAGACCATGAGATCGTGCAACTCCCGGATACCGTAGGAGTGCTTTGGGTGTGCCAAACGTCACAACGTAACTGGGTGA
>NW_025291940.1:0-1048 GCF_018294505.1 Triticum aestivum | reverse complement strand
GGCACAGACTTACAGGGACAGGCATCCATGACCCAGCTTCGAACGTGTCGGTCATCAGCAAGTGGGTCCGGGCTGTAGCACTGGGCTAGCAGGACTCCGGTAAACCGGGCTGTAGCGGGCTAACAGGACTCCGGTACTCAAAGCGTGACATTTCCCCGAAGGGACAGACACAGGAACGAAGAAGGACACATGCCGGCCAGCCTAAGTGTTCCAGAGCAGTAGCAAGCTACCATGGCTCAGCGGTAACACTAGGAGACATTTCCCGGTAAGAGAGGCTACTAAAGATAAACAACTAGATAGTCAGATCCCACACATACCAAGCATTTCAATCATACACACAATATGCTCGATATGTGCAGATACAACGAAGCATCACAACATGACTCTACGACACAAGTACTTTATTTAAGGCTCAGTGAGCCATACATAACATATACAAAGGTACGGGTCTCACGACCCAACATACAAGTCATACAGTCATACAAACCAGCAGCGGAAGTAACTTGTCTGAGTACAGACAACTAGTAAAATAAAGAGGCTTGGGAAGCCTAGCTATACTACAAGGTCCTTCACAAGCTCAGGGTCACCACCTGGGTCTTTAGCCTACTCGTTGATGACAACGTCTACATAGAACCCATCAGAAGGGGTTGCAGCGTCTTCTGTAAAAATGAAGATTATAGCAACATGAGTACAAAGGTACTCAGCAAGACTTACATCAGATCCTACATACATGCTTAGTATCAAGAAGGGTTGGTGGAGTTATTGCAGCAAGCCAGCTTTGACTCTTGGCTAAACTATCCTACGATACTCCAACTTGAAATGGTTTTGCGCACACGAGTCCACTACTCACCACTTCAATACACTACCGAGGATCCACCTCCGTCTTCCTACGGAAGAGCCATCCTCGGCACTCACACTTATCTTGAGGCTTTTAACAGTTTCCATTTACTTGTCTATGAACTGTATAGGCAACCAAGTAGTCCTTTACCGCGGACGCGGCTATTCGAATAGATTATGATAACCCTGCAGGGGTGTACTTCTTCATACA
>NW_025291939.1:0-1048 GCF_018294505.1 Triticum aestivum | reverse complement strand
CTGATGTAAGTCTTGCTGGGTACATTTGTACTCACGTTTGCTTATTTTATGTTTTGCAGAGAGACGTCAGTCTCGCTAGTAGTTCCGTGTGGACTTCGACGTTTAGCTTGATACCTCAGCTACGATCTTGTGCCCTCAGCAGGATCTAGTAGATAGTCAGGCTTCTCAGCCTTTTTCATTTGTAGATGTCTGTACTCAGACATGTTAAGCTTCCGCATGTGCTTTGACTTGTATGCTCTGAATGTTGGGTCATGAGACCCATGTTTGTAATACCTCGCTCTTCGGAGCCTAATGAATAAATACTCTGAGTCGTAGAGTCTTGTTGTGATGCCATGTTGTATTTGTACATATCGAGCATATTGTGTGTATGATTGAAATGCTTGGTATGTGTGGGATCCGACAACCTAGTTGTCTATCCTTAGCAGCCTCTCTTATGGGGAAATGTAGTCTAGTGCCTCCTTGAGCCATAGTAGTCCGCTACAGCCCGGTTCACCGAAGTCCTGCTAGCCCAGCACTACTGCTCTGGACACTTGACTGGCCGGCATGTGTTTCATATCATTCCTGTGTCTGTCCCTTCGGGGAAATGTCACGCGGTGACATCCGGAGTCCTGCCTAGCCTGCTACAGCCCGGGTTCCCGGAGTCCTGTTAGCCCAGTGCTACAGCCCGGATTCGCACGCTGTTGACCGACACGTTCGATGTTGATTCATGTATGCCTGTCCCCATACGTTAGTGCCGCTTTGGGTTCACGACTAGCCATGTCGGCCCGGGTTCTCTGTCATATGGATGCTAGCGACATTGTCATATACGTGAGCCAAAAGGCGCAAACGGTCCCGGGCCATGGTAAGGCGACACCCGTGGGAGTACCGTGCGTGAGGCCGCAAAGTGATATGAGGTGTTACAGGCTAGATCGGTGTGACTTGGAATCGGGGTCCCGACAGCTTTGGTATCAGAGCCTGACTGCCTGTAGGTTTACGAAGCCAAACTGGTCGAAGTTGAGTCTAGAAATGCTTTAGTTATATAAGGGAATTGATTGTGGAAGGGAACGTA
>NW_025291938.1:0-1048 GCF_018294505.1 Triticum aestivum | reverse complement strand
GATTGGGTCAAAGAAGTTGTGCTCCGCAGATCAAATTGCTAATCCAGCTTTTGTTCTGTTCTACCTTGGAGTATTACCATCTTTATATCGGGATTGTTATAGGAATTGCACACCATCCTATGAACTCTTGGTACAGTGATACTTCTTGCCATCATTAGTCATTCCTCGGTCTTCGTGTTGATGCAACCGGAATACCGACAAATGAATTGTGATGTGTGAAATCAATACGCCTAGCAACCTCGTTGCTGGGTAGTTAAAGGACAATAATTTCATTCTTAGTGTGTTGGTTATTGAATCATCATTCTAAGATTGATCGTGCTACCTAGTCCATTCTCCTGGTTCACTCCTCGATCGATGAGTTAGGATTATTTCAAATCCTTGCTCTATTGATCATATCGTCTTGCCCTGAAAAGCAAGATTGTTCTCGAGCTTAGTAACATACCGTTGGTTCGTGATTTTCTGAATATCTTCTCAGAAGTATTACCAGGTTGTCACCTGACCGCTATGTTGAGCTCGTGATCAAGTTGGTTTCTTGTGAACCACCTTCTCTCCAAGAGTCGGTGTTAGATATCCCTGAGCTAGTTGGTTAAGCTAAACAACAACTTGGAGGGTTGGAAGATAAAAGCTTGCCTGACTTAGTTCGTTCCAAAGGGATATTCTTGTGTAGTGTGTATTGAAGAAAGATGATATCTTCATCGATTGGTCCCTGTGATCAGTTGCTGGACCTATTGTCTTATCAATCCTTTGATTTGAGTGTGGGCTATCGTCAAATCAAGTCAGAACCAACGATGTTCGTAATGTTGTCTTACTCGTGGTTGATCCCTCGAGCATACACCATTATATCTTTTGGGTCTGATCAATGCTATCACCGTGTTCACATGATGGTGGAAGTCCAGTGATATGGAAATTCCGATGAGTTGTTGTTGAGCCCATTGACAACATCCTTATCTCCTCCATGATGTTGTTGAACATTAAGTTAGTGTTGGAAACTTTTGAAAGCATTTTCTTCATGCTAGCTCATGAAGTACTTGTTTGATGAAAGGAGTGA
>NW_025291937.1:0-1048 GCF_018294505.1 Triticum aestivum | reverse complement strand
ACATTGTTCGGCATAGATGGGAAGTCAAAGGATAATACTAAGGCTAGAGTCGATCTGGAGGCGCTATGTGATAGGCCGTTACAAAACATGAAAGAACCGAAAGGAAAGCAGAACTGGACGAAGCCAAAGGCATGGTTCAATCTTGGAAGGCCAGCTATGAGGGAAATTATCTTGTGGGTGAAAATGCAGTTGATGTTCCCCGATGGGTATGCAGCGAATCTACAGAGGGGAGCCAGTCTTGATAAATTGAAGATATTTGGTCTCAAGAGTCATGATTGGCACATATGGATTGAGCGGGTAATGCCGGTGATGTTGCGTGGCTTCATCCCTGAGGATGAATGGCTAGTACTGGCAGAACTCAGCTATTTCTTCCGTGTTCTTTGTGCGAAAGAACTATCGCCTGGCGTGCTAGAAGAAATGGAAGAGTTGGCGCCGGAGTTGATTTGCAAGTTAGAGAAGATCTTTCCACCGGGCTTCTTTAATCCAATGCAACATTTGATTTTGCATCTCCCGACCGAGGCAAGATTGGGGGGGCCCGTGCAAAATCGTTGGTGCTACCCAATTGAGAGGATGCAGAAGACGCTTCAACAAAAATGTAAAAATAAACGTAGAATTGAAGCATCGATGGCTGAGGCATTCATCACTGAGGAGGCGGCAAACTTCGTGACAGCACACTACGAAGCCAAAAATCGTCATTTGCATAATCCGAAGCCTCGGTACAATGCTGACGACCCTAAAAAGGGTGGATCCAACCTCAGCCTTTTCAAAGGGAATCTCGCACCAGCCAGTGTTTCAAATCCAGTATCTTTGGATAACGAACAATGGCGGACCATTTCGTTGTATATCTTCAACAACCTGATAGAAGTGCGGCCGTACATCGAGTAAGTTCTCGGTACATAGTTTCGCAACTTCTATTTCCTTTGAACTGCTCTTATTCCTGGATATTTCATACAGTCGATACGTCGCCTTATTCTCGTATGGAGCGGTGATCCAAAAGGATTCTGTCGAAGAGTATGAGCTTCTCGCAAAGCAAGGAGGCGGCTATCCC
>NW_025291936.1:0-1048 GCF_018294505.1 Triticum aestivum | reverse complement strand
AAAAACTGGATGCACTTCGTGTTCAAAACGGACAATCCCTTTCAAAGTATCAGGATTTCATCCGGAAACTCGTCTGTTACAAAGGGATTTCATTTTTTAAAACTTATTTGAACTCCTGACTTTTTGTGTGTTCAAAATGCACCATTCAAAGCCACATCATCATTTTTAAATCCTTTCTCACTTCATTTGTTATTTTTCATGCATTTACTAATTATTTTGAGCTATAAGACCCTAAAATTGAAAAGCATTTCAAATGAACTCTGAAAAAGTTGAAAGTTGGCATGATATCATCATTTCATCCACATAGCATGTGCAAGAAAGTTGAGAGGGTTACGGTAAAAACTGGATGCACTTCGTGTTCAAAACGGACAATCCCTTTCAGAGTATCAGGATTTCATCCGGAAACTCGTCTGTTACAAAGGGATTTCATTTTTTAAAACTTATTTAAAATCCTGACTTTTTGTGTGTTCAAAATGCACCATTCAAAGCCACATCATCATTTTTCAATCATTTCTCAATTCATTTGTTATTTTTCATGCATTTACTAATTATTTTGAGCTATAAGACCCTAAAATCGAAAAGCATTTCAAATGAACTCTGAAAAGGTTGAAAGTTGGCATGATATCATCATTTCATCCACATATCATGTGCAAGAAAGTTGAGAGGGTTACGGCAAAAACTGGATGCACTTCGTGTTCAAAACGGACAATCTCTTTCAAAGTATCAGGATTTCATCCGGAAACTCGTCTGTTACAAAGGGATTTCATTTTTTAAAACTTATTTGAACTCCTGACTTTTTGTGTGTTCAAAATGCGACATTCAAAGCCACATCATCATTTTTCAATCATTTCTCACTTCATTTGTTATTTTTCATGCATTTACTAATTATTTTGAGCTATAAGACCCTAAAATTGAAAAGCATTTCAAATGAACTCTGAAAAGGTTGAAAGTTGGCATGATATCATCATTTCATCCACATAGCATGTGCAAGAAAGTTGAGAGGGTTACGGCAAAAACTGGATGCACTTCGTGTTCAAAACGGACAATC
>NW_025291935.1:0-1048 GCF_018294505.1 Triticum aestivum | reverse complement strand
GGAGACAAGTTTACCACGGTTTCCACCCCTCCCTCTATACCGCAGCAACAAGTATTTTTACCCCTTTCAGAACGCGCTCCTCGCGCCACAAAGCCGCCTCTGGACGCGTGACCAATGAGCTGCGAGCTAAAACATATCGCAAATGTCAAAAATAATATAATGGGGTTAATATATATCGCGCACATGCGATATGTTTGTCACGAGCCGCAAAAAATAATTAAAAAGGGAATGCAACACGAGGACTTCCCAGGAGGTCACCCATCCTAGTGCTACTCTCGCCCAAGCACGCTTAACTACGGAGTTCTGATGGGATCCGGTGCTTTAGTGCTGGTATGATCGCATCCAACATGTTACCCCCGCCTTCGTCCCTTATGCTTGCCACTCCCAGGTCCACTGCAAAGATGATTGTCATTCTTACTACCATTACAACCGTTGCCTAATAATGGATAATGCCCTATATATACTACTTACTCCCCCCCCCTCAAACACGGAGACGAGTTTACCACGGTTTCCACCCCTCCCTCTATACCGCAGCAACACGTATTTTTTTTACCCCTTTCAGAACGCGCTCCTCGCGCCACAAAGCCGCCTCTAGACGCGTGACCAATGAGCAGCGAGCTAAAACATATCGCAAATGTCAAAAATAATATAACGGGGTTAATATATATCGTGCACATGCGATATGTTTGTCACGAGGCGCAAAAAATAATTAAAAAGGGAATGCAACACGAGGACTTCCCAGGAGGTCACCCATCCTAGTACTACTCTCGCCCAAGCATGCTTAACTTCGGAGTTCTGATGGGATCTGGTGCTTTAGTGCTGGTATGATCGCATCCAACATGTTAGCCCCGCCTTCGTCCCTTATGCTTGCCACTCCCAGGTCCACTGCAAAGATGATTGTCATTCTTACTACCATTACAACCGTTGCCTAATAATGGATAATGCCCTATATACACTACTTACTCCCCCCCTCAAACACGGAGACGAGTTTAACACGGTTTGCACCCCTCCCTCTATACCGCAGCAACACGTATTTTTTTACCCCTTT
>NW_025291934.1:0-1048 GCF_018294505.1 Triticum aestivum | reverse complement strand
AGTTTTGGCCGATTTTGGCCCGTTTTTGAACTATTACACAGTTTTGGCATCCCGAAGTGATTTCCACGATTGACAAACCCTACGGTGCGCTTACGTGTCGGTCATCAACAATCGCAGTTTTGGCCGATTCTGGTCCGTTTGGTGCACTATTACTCACCGTTTTGGGGTCCTAGAGCGATTTACACGATTTGCGATCCCCGGGGTGCGTTTATGTGTCGGTTATCAACACTCACCATTTTGCCCAATTCTGGTCCGTCTCGTGGACTATTACTCACCGTTTTGGGGTCCCAGAGCGATTTCCACGATTCACGATCCCGGGGGTGCGTTTACGTGCCCGTCGTCAACACTCATAGTTCTGGCCAATTCTGACCCGTTTCGTGGACTATCACTCACCTTTTTGGGGTCTCGAAGCGATTTCCATAGTTGTTGAACCCAAAGATGCGCTTACGTGTCGTTCATCAACACTCGCAGTTTTGGCCGATTCTGGCCCGTTTTGTGGACTATTACTCGCAGTTTCGGGTCCCGGGGGGATTTCCACGATTAACGAACCCCTGGTGCATTTATGTTTCGGTCATCAACAATCGCGGGTTTTGTCGATTATGTCCCTTTCGTGGACTATTACTCACCGTTTTAGGGTCCTAAAGCGATTTCCATTGTTGTCGAACCCCAAGGTGTGCTTTCGTGTTGGTCGTCAAGTCTCGCAGTTTTGGCCGATTCTGGCCCGTTTCTTGGATTATTACTCAGTTTTGGGGTCCCGATGTGATTTCCACGATTGATGAACCCCGGGGGTGCGTTTATGTGTCGGTCATCAACACTCACAATTTTGGCCAATTCTGGCCGTCTCGTGGACTATTACTCACTGTTTTGGGGTCCCGGAGTGATTTCCACAATTGACGAACCTCTGGGTGCGTTTACGTGTCGGTCATCAACACTCGCAGGTTTTGTTGATTCCGACCCGTTTCGTGGACTATTACTCACCGTTTTGGGGTCCCAAAGAGATTTCCATTTTTGTCGAACCCCAAGGTGTGCTTGCGTGTTGCTCGTCAAG
>NW_025291933.1:0-1048 GCF_018294505.1 Triticum aestivum | reverse complement strand
AATGAACCTGAAATGCCCTTCTAAAATGCCCATCATTTTTGTCTTGGTTCAGAACCTCTGCCAAAAATGGTGCACTTTTTCCTAGGCCATCCTAGGGTTTTTGAATTAAATCATAAATATTTGAATTTGGGCATTTAAAATAATATAAAATATTTAAATGCTCAAATATCTCCAAACTAAAATGTTTCATGTTGGAAATAATCCAACTATGGGCCAGGAATAGTTTGGTGATTTTTGAAGTTGCCTAGGTATTTTATTTAATTCAACAAAGTTGCAGATATATTAAATAAATACAGAAACAGAAAAGAGAGGGAAAAACTTACCTGTGCGGCCCAGCCAGCTGGCCGGCCCAGCTAGCAACCGACCCAGCCCAGCACTGTAGCTCTCCGTCGTCTTCCTCCCCTCGCCCCGAAGCTGCTGCGTGCTCGCGCGCGCACGGCCGCGCGGCCACCTCCTGCTTGTCGACGACCTCCTGGCCGCGTGGACGACGCCCGCAGCCCGTCCCGATCCCCCCTGCTCTCTCTCACTCTCCCCGGCTCTTTCCTTCCTCTCCCTCGCTCTCTCCCTCTCACGGCCGAACACCACCGTCGCCGCCGTTCGCCACAGCAGCCGTCTCCGACCACCCCTCGCTCCCCCGATTAGCTCAGAAGCTCCGCCTCGACTCCCTCTTCCTCCCCACCGCTCCACGGGTCCCCGGAAGCCCTGCATCGCCGCCTCGTCGCCGTTCCCCTCTTCGGGCTCCGATCATCGTCACCGTCAAATTCGTCGTCTCCGACGCGTCCCCGAGCCCGCTTCGACGCCCACTGCAACCGCGGTGAGCCCCCGAGTCGTTTCCCCCTTCTCCCCTGCTCTCTCCCGACCCCTAGGCCCTAGCCCCACCTCGGCCAAGAGCTCCACGCCGCCGACGATGTCGCCGTCGTGGCCACGGTCACCGTAGCGCCCAACCGAGCTCACCATCGTGCTCCACACCTCACTAGGAGCACGTAGCACGCACCAACACCTCCCCAAACCCCCTGCAACACTGATCCCGACCGCACCCGAACTCCGG
>NW_025291932.1:0-1048 GCF_018294505.1 Triticum aestivum | reverse complement strand
TGTCGCTCCGCCACAAAGTAACCGTCGGGGACCGTCGGGAACCCAGGCCCACCTCTACCGGGATGGAGCCACCTGTCCTTTCAGCCCCCAACTCCGTACAGTATCACAGGTAATGTAACAGTGTAAAGTATATAGTATATGCCCGTGATCACCTCCCGAAGTGATCACAGCCCAGTAGTATAGCATGGCAGACGGACAAGAGTGTAGGGCCACTGATGGAACACTAGCATCCTATACTAAGCATTTAGGATTGCGGGTAAGGTATCAATGACTGTAGCAGCAATGACAGGCTATGCATCAGAATAGGATTAACGGAAAGCAGTAACATGCTACACTACTCTAATGCAAGCAGTATAGAGTAGAATAGGCGATATCTGTTGATCAAAGGGGGGGCTTGCCTGGTTGCTCTGGCAAGAGAGAGGGGTCGTCAACTCCGTAGTCGAACTCGGTGGCATCAGCGTCGGTCTCGTAGTCCACCGGAGAGAAGAGGGGGAAGAAATAATGAATACAGAGCAAACAAAGCATCACAAAATATAACAAGGCAATACGCGGTGTTCGGTGTGCCCTATCGCGGTAGTAGGTGATACCAGTGAAGGGGGGAAAACATCCGGGAAAGTATTCCCGGTGTTTCGTGTTTTCGGGCAGAGGAGCCGGAGGGGGAAAGTTGCGGGTTCGATAGGTTAGAGGGGTGTGGCGGACGAACGGACTGCGTATCCGGAATCGTCTCGTCGTTCTGAGCAACTTTCATGTTGAAAATATTTTAATCCGAGTTACGGATTAAAAGATATGATTTTCTAAAGATTATATTAATTTCTGGAATTTAATTAATTAATTATTTAATTCGAAAATGAATTTATGACGTCAGCATGATGTCATGCTGACGTCAGCAGTCAACAGAGTTGACTAAGTCAAACTTACGCGTGGGTCCAGTGGGTCCCACCTGTCATACTCTGTTAGGTTAATTAGGGTTTAGTTAAACTAATCACTGTTTAATTAAGCTAACAGGTTAATTAGATTAATTAATTAAGGTTAATTAACTTAATTAATT
>NW_025291931.1:0-1048 GCF_018294505.1 Triticum aestivum | reverse complement strand
ACGCATTGGGTATGACTCCTAGGTCGGTGATGAACTCCTTCACCCATATTGCTTCATGTGCTGCCTCCGAGGCTGCCATGTACTCCGCTTCACATGTAGATCCCGCCACGACGCTTTGCTTGCAACTGCACCAGCTTACTGCCCCACCATTCAAAATATACATGTATCCGGTTTGTGACTTAGAGTCATCCAGATCTGTGTCGAAGCTAGCGTCGACGTAACCCTTTACGACGAGCTCTTCGTCACCTCCATAAACGAGAAACATTTCCTTAGTCCTTTTCAGGTACTTCAGGATATTCTTGACCGCTGTCCAGTGTTCCTTGCCGGGATTACTTTGGTACCTTCCTACCAAACTGACGGCAAGGTTAACATCAGGTCTGGTACACAGCATGGCATACATAATAGAACCTATGGCTGAGGCATAGGGGATGACGCTCATCTCTTCTATATCTTCTGCCGTGGTCGGACATTAAGCTGAGCTCAATTTCACACCTTGTAACACAGGCAAGAACCCCTTCTTGGATTGATCCATATTGAACTTCTTCAATATCTTATCAAGGTATGTGCTTTGTGAAAGACCTATGAGGCGTCTTGATCTATCTCTATAGATTTTGATGCCTAATATATAAGCAGCTTCTCCAAGGTCCTTCATTGAAAAACTTTTATTCAAGTAGGCCTTGATGCTGTCCAAGAGTTCTATATCATTTCTCATCAAAAGTATGTCATCTACATATAATATGAGAAATGCTACAGAGCTCCCACTCACTTTCTTGTAAACGCAGGCTTCTCCATAAGTCTGTGTAAACCCAAACGCTTTGATCATCTCATCAAAGCGAATGTTCCAACTCCGAGATGCTTGCACCAGCCCATAAATCGAGCGTTGGAGCTTGCACACTTTGTCAGCATTCTTAGGATCGACAAAACCTTCCGGCTGCATCATATACAATTCTTCCTTAAGGAAACCATTAAGGAATGCCGTTTTGACGTCCATTTGCCATATTTCGTAATCATAGAATGCGACAATTGCTAACATGATTCGGACGGACTT
>NW_025291930.1:0-1048 GCF_018294505.1 Triticum aestivum | reverse complement strand
AACCAGAATTGGCCCAAATTGTGAGTGTTGATAACCGACACGTAAACGCACCCTTGGGTTCATCAGTTGTGGAAATCACTTCGGGGCCCCAAAACTGAGTAATAGTCCATGAAACAGGCCAGAATCGGCTGAAACTACGAGTGTTGATGACCGACACGCAAACGCACCCCAGGGTTCATCAATCGTGGAAATCACTCCCGGACCCCAAAACAGTGAGTAATAGTCCAAGAAATGGGCCAGAATCGGCCAAAACTGCGAGTGTTGACGACCGACACGTAAGCGCACCTTGTGGTTCAACAACGATGGAAATCGCTTTGGGACCGCAAAACAGTGAGTAATAGTCCAAGAATCAGGCCAGAATCAGCCCAAACTGCGACTGTTGATGACCAAAACGTAGGCGCACCTTAGGGTTCAACAACCATGGAAATCACTTTCGGACCCCAAAACGGTGAGTAATAGTCCACGAAACAGGCAAGAATCGGCCAAAATTGCAAGTGCTAACGATGGACACGTAAACGCACCTCGGGGATTGTCAATCGTGGAAATAGCTCTGGGACCCCAAAATGGTGAGTAATAGTCCATGGAAGAGCCCAGAATCGAACAAAACTAAGATTGCTGGTGGACAACACATAAACGCACCCCGGGGTGCGTCAATCGTGGAAATTGCTCCGGGACCCCAAAACAATGAGTAATAGTCCATGAAATGGGGCAGAGTAGGCCAGAACTGTGAGTGTTGATGACCGAGACATAAATGCACCCGAGGGATCGTCAATCGTGGAAATCGCTCTAGGACCACAAAACGGTGAGTAATAGTGCATGAAATGAACCATAATTGGCCAAAATTGCGAGTGTTGATAACCGACACGTAAACGCACCCTGGGGTTCGTCAGTTGTGGAAATCACTCTGGGACCCAAAAACAATGAGTGATAGTCCAAGAGACGGGCCAGAATCGGCCAAAACTGTGAGTGTTGATGACCGACACGTAAGCGCACCTTGGGGTTCAACAACTATGCAAATCGCTTTGGGACCCCAAAAGGGTGAGTAATA
>NW_025291929.1:0-1048 GCF_018294505.1 Triticum aestivum | reverse complement strand
TAATCCATGAGACGGGCCAGAATCAGCCAAAATTGTGTGTTGATGACCGACACATAAACGCACGCTGGGGTTTTTCAATCGTGGAGATCACTCCGGATCCCAAAACAGTGATTAATAGTCCACAAAACGGGCCAGAATCGGCTAAAATTGCGAGTGTTGATGACCTACACGTAATCGCACCCTGGGCTTCGTCAATCATGGAAATCACTCTGGGACCCCAAACAGTCAGTTACAGTCCACGAAACGGGCCAGAATCGGCCAAACTTGCGAGTGTTGTTGACCAAAACGTAATCGCACCCTAGGGTTCAACAACTATGGAAATCACTTCGGGGACCCAAAACGGTGAGTAATAGTCCATGAAAATGGCCAGAATTGGACAAAACTGTGAGTGTTGACGACGCACACGTAAACACACCCGGGGATCGTCAATCGAGGAACTCGCTTTGGGAAACCAAAACAGTGACCAATAGTCCAGGAAATGACCCAGAATTGGCCAAAATTACGAGTGTTGATGACCGACACATAAGCGCACCTTGGGGTTCAATAACTATGGAAACCGCTTTGGGAGCCAAAATGGTGAGTAATAGTCAACAAAATGGGTCAAAATTGGACAAAACTGTGAGTGTTGACGACGGACACGTAAACGCACCCCGAGAATCGTCAATCATGGAAATCACTCTGGGGCACCAAAACGGTGAGTAATAGTGCACGAAACGAACCAGAATCAGCCAAAAATGTGAGTGTTGATGACCGACACGTAAAAGCGCCCCAGGGTTTGTATGTCGTGGAAATCACTTTGGGACCCGAAACAGTGAGTAGTAATCCATGAGACGGGCCAGAATCAGCCAAAATTGTGTGTTGATGACCGACACATAAACGCACGCTGGGGTTTTTCAATCGTGGAGATCACTCCGGATCCCAAAACAGTGATTAATAGTCCACAAAACGGGCCAGAATCGGCTAAAATTGCGAGTGTTGATGACCTACACGTAATCGCACCCTGGGCTTCGTCAATCATGGAAATCACTCTGGGACCCCAAACAGTCAG
>NW_025291928.1:0-1048 GCF_018294505.1 Triticum aestivum | reverse complement strand
TGGACCTACGAAGTTCAGCAGTAACTTGATCCGAAGTACTTTGATCATTATCATGGTTTTCCTCTTCAGTTGGTGTGGGCATCACAGGAACGGTTTCCTGTGCTGCGTCACTATCCCGCTCAAGAGGTAGTACTTCATCGAGTTCTACTTTCCTCCCACTTACTTCTTTCGAGAGAAACTCTTTTTCCAGAAAGCATCCGTTCTTGGCAACAAAGATCTTGCCTTCGGATCTTAAGTAGAAGGTATACCCTATAGTTTCCTTAGGGTATCCTATGAATACGCATTTTTCCGACTTGGGTTCGAGCTTTTCAGGTTGAAGTTTCTTGACATAAGCTTCGCATCCCCAAACTTTTAGAAACGACAGCTTAGGTTTCTTTCCAAACCATAATTCATACGGTGTCATCTCAACGGATTTAGACGGTGCCCTATTTAAAGTGAATGTAGCTGTCTCTAGAGCGTATCCCCAAAATGATAGCGGTAAATCAGTAAGAGACATCATAGACCGCACCATATCCAATAGAGTGCGATTACGACGTTCGGACACACCGTTTCGCTGAGGTGTTCCAGGCGGCGTGAGCTATGAAACGATTCCACATTTCTTCAAGTGTGTACCAAATTCGTGACTTAAGTATTCTCCTCCACGATCTGATCGTAAGAATTTTATCTTTCGGTCACGTTGATTCTCCACCTCATTCTGAAATTCCTTGAACTTTTCAAAGGTCTCAGACTTGTGTTTCATTAAGTAGACATACCCATATCTACTCAAGTCATCTGTGAGAGTGAGAACATAACGATATCCTCCGCGAGCCTCAACGCTCATTGGACCGCACACATCGGTATGTATGATTTCCAACAAGTTGGTTGCTCGCTCCATTGTTCCGGAGAACGGAGTCTTGGTCATTTTACCTAAGAGGCATGGTTCGCACGTGTCAAACGATTCATAATCAAGAGACTCTAAAAGTCCATCGGCATGGAGCTTCTTCATGCGCTTGACACCAATGTGACCAAGGCGGCAGTGCCACAAGTATGTGGGACTATCATTATCAAC
>NW_025291927.1:0-1048 GCF_018294505.1 Triticum aestivum | reverse complement strand
GCTTGTTGCCTTCCTATGGGCGAATGTCGGTGTGTTTGCATGGAAACGATATGACATCGTCAGTGTTCCCAGGGAGGTAATCGAGCACCACCTTGTTGTCTGCCCACTTGCCCAACCCGCCAAACATAAGGTCTGAAAGCAAGTTTTCAGCGACAGAAGTTCATTGTCGAGGGAATTAAGAAACTTGAGGCAGCTGGTCTGGTCAGAGGAGTACTACATCCAACGTGGTTAGCAAATCTAGTGGTGGTGCGCAAGGCTAATGGGAAATGGAGGCTGTGCATAGATTTCACTGATCTAAACACAATCAGATTGTGGATTCCACCTTCGGGTGTGACCTACTTTATTTTCTGGATGCCTATTCTGGATACCATCAGATCTTTATGTCCAAGAAAGACGAAGCGAAGACCATGTTCATCACCCCGCGTGAAACATTGAAGCTTACATGGATGATTTTGTGGTCAAGACCAAGGACAGATCAACCCTTATTCAGGATTTAGAAGAGACCTTTGCCAATCTGTGCAAGATCAACTTGAAGCTGAACCCGTAGAAGTATGTGTTTGGCATCCCTTCTGGCAAACTACTTGCCTTCTTTGTGTCTCATCATGGGATATAAGCCAACCCTGATAAGATCAAGGCTATCGAGCAGATTCAAGCACCCAAGACAATCAAGGATGTGAGGTATTTGACAAGATGTGTTGCCGCGCTCAGCAGGTTCATTTCCAAGACCGTTGAGCGTGCCTTGTTGTTCTTCAAAATCTTGAAGAAGGCAGGACCCGTGGAGTGGACTCCAGAGGCAGACACTGCACTGTGGGATTTGAAGGCCTACTTGTCCTCTGTGCCCACTTTGGTTGTTCCCGAACCACAAGAGCCATGGCTGGTATAGTTGGCAACAACTAATCAAGTGGTTAGCGTAGCACTGGTGGCATAGCAGGAAGTGGAAGAAGTGGCAGCCGTAGCCAGTGTCCCCTCTGGACAGGGAAGTAAGCACACCCCAGCAAGGTCAGATGTGGACCAAGACAGGGAAGAGCAAGGCAGTGGAGCTAGCCCC
>NW_025291926.1:0-1048 GCF_018294505.1 Triticum aestivum | reverse complement strand
AAAAAAAAATGTTACTAATGGCGCCCTTCTACGTGGTGCGCCATTAGTATACCAGATACTAATGGTGCACCGTGGGCTATACTAATGGCGCACTGCGTGGTGCGTCATTAGTATACCAGATACTAATGGCGCACCAGTAAAAAAATACTAGTGGCGTGATAGTAATGGCGCACCGGTAGTGCGTCATTAGTAGGCAAAACCAGTGCGCCATTAGTAGGCCTTTTTCTAGTAGTGCCTTGATCTTTAGCCAACTCCCGTGTTATCAGATCCAAGGACCCTTCTCTTTCAAACCATGCTAATTCGAAAGAGAAAGTGTTTTTATTTCCCACATGAGTTGCCTCTCCAGAGTCAACAAGCAATGGGGTATGGTAGGAAATCGCGCGCGACAACGCTAGGACCGTCACCAGAGGAAACTTCTGCTCCCATTCGACGTTGGCGAGGACACGATCCAACTTCTCGTACGTTGGATTTGGAAACATGTTGGCCCAAGTGAATTTCTACCGGAAAGCTCGATCTCTCTAAGATCCATGCTTTCAATGGTCATATTAAATATAAATGACCATCTGTCGTCAAAGTTATCATATGTTTTTCTCCTTCCGTCTTCAAATAATGTTAAAATCACCTCCAACCAGAATTGGGAGCTGCTCGCTACCGCAAGTACGAACTAAGTCCGCCAAAAAAAATCTGGTTTGAGCTCAGGCTGTGCGGCTCCATACACTGCGGAGGCAGGTGATGAGCGTTGGTGTCAAGCTCAAAGATGTTCTGTTAGCTTTTTCGTTTTGTCATGTCGGTCCTTGCGTAACTTGTGAATTACCATGAAAAATAATTAGCTACGCGGGTGATTCTTCCCTTCCCTTATAAAGAAAAAAAAAGGTAAACTCGGTCGGGTGTGATCGATGGCCGAGACAGAGCAGCAGCAGCTGCTGGCGGCGGCGGAGCCCGAGGAGTGCAGCCGGTCGGCGATGATCTTCCTTGTGGGCTGCACCGTCCCGGCGCTCTTCTCCATCGCCATCTTCCTCGTGATTATGTGGGACTCCAACGACGACTG
>NW_025291925.1:0-1048 GCF_018294505.1 Triticum aestivum | reverse complement strand
CCCCCCAGGGGCCTATATAAAGGGGGGAGGGAGGGCAGCAACCTACAGCCTTGGGCGCCTCCCTCCTCCCCTGCAACACCTCTCTCTCTCTCTCGCAGAAGCTCGGCGAAGCCCTGCCGGAGACCCGCTACATCCACCACCACGCCGTCGTGCTGCTGGATCTCCATCAACCTCTCCTTCCCCCTTGCTGGATCAAGAAGGAGGAGACGTCGCTGCACCGTACGTGTGTTGAACGCGGAGGTGCCGTCCGTTCGGCACTCGGTCATCGGTGATTTGGATCACGGCGAGTACGACTCCGTCATCCACGTTCATTGGAACGCTTCCGCTCGCGATCTACAAGGGTATGTAGATGCACTCCTTTCCCCTCGTTGCTAGTAGACTCCATAGATGCATCTTGGTGAGCGTAGGAAAATTTTAAATTATGCTACGATTACCAACAGTGGGATCATGAGCCAGGCCTATGCGTAGTTACTATGCACGAGTAGAACACAAAGAAGTTGTGGGCGTTGATGTTGCCAATTCTTCTTGCCGCTACTAGTCGTTTCTTGTTTCGGTGGTATTGTAGGATGAAGCGGCCCGGACCGACCTTACACGTACGCTTACGTGAGACAGGTTCCACCGACTGACATGCACTAGTTGCATAAGGTGGCTAGCGGGTGTCTGTCTCTCCTACTTTAGTCGGAACGGATTCGATGAAAAGGGTCCTTATGAAGGGTAAATAGAAATTGGCAAATCACGTTGTGGTCATACGTAGGTAAGAAAACGTTCTTGCTAGAAACCTACAAACCACGTAAAAACTTGCAACAACAATTAGAGGACGTCTAACTTGTTTTTGCAGCAAGTGCTATGTGATGTGATATGGCCAGAAGATGTGATGAATGATATATGTGATGTATGAGATTGATCATATTCTTGTAATAGGAATCACGACTTGCATGTCGATGAGTATGACAACCGGCAGGAGCCATAGGATTTGTCTTTATTATTTTGCATGACCTGCGTGTCATTGAATAACGCCATGTAAATTACTTTACTTTGTTGCTAAACG
>NW_025291924.1:0-1048 GCF_018294505.1 Triticum aestivum | reverse complement strand
GCAACTTGTTGGAAGTAACACATTTTGATGTGTGCAGTCGAATGAGTGCTGAGGCATGCAGTGAATATCATTATGTTCTTACTTCACAGATGATTCGAGTAAATGTTGAGTATATTTACTTGATGAAACACAAGTCTGAATTATTGAATGGTTCAAGTAATTTCAGAGTGAAGTAGCAGATCATTGTGACAAGAGGATAAAATGTCTATGATATGATCATAGAGATGAATATCTGAGTTACGAGTTTTGGCACACAATTAAGACATTGTGGAAATTGTTTCGCAATTAATACCGCCTGGAACACCATAATGTGATGGTGTGTCCGAACATCATAGTTGCACCCTATTGGATATGGTGCATACCATGATGTCTCTTATCGAATTACCACTATCGTTCATGGGTTAGGCATTAGAGACAACCACATTCACTTTAAATAGGGCACCACGTAATTCCGATGAGATGACACCGTATGAATTGTGGTTTAGAGAAACCTAAGTTGTCGTTTCTCAAAAGTTTGGGGCTGCGACGCTTATATGAAAAAGTTTCAGGTTGATAAGCTCGAACCCAAAACGGATAAAATGCATCTTCATAGGAAACCCAAAACAGTTGGGTATACCTCCTAATTCAGATCCGAAAGCAATATGGATTGTTTCTAGAATCGGGTCCTTTCTCGAGGAAAAGTTTCTCTCGAAAGAATTGAGTGGGAGGATGGTGGAGACTTGATGAGGTTATTGAACCGTCTCTTCAACTAGTGTGTGATAGGGCACAGGGAGTTGTTCCTGTGGCACCTACACCAATTGAAGTGGAAGCTTATGATATTGATCATGAAACTTCGGATCAAGTCACTCCCAAACCTCGTAGGATGACAAGGATGCGTACTACTTCAGAGTGGTACGTAATCCTGTCTTGAAGGTCATGTTGCTAGACAACAATGAACCTACGAGCTATGGAGAAGCGATGGTGGGCCCGGATTCCGATAAATGGCTTGAGGCCATAAAATCCGAGAGAGGATCCATGTATGAAAACAAAGTGTAGACTTTGGCAGAAC
>NW_025291923.1:0-1048 GCF_018294505.1 Triticum aestivum | reverse complement strand
GAGAGAGAGAGAGAGAGTAAAAAAGTGTTCTTGAGGATGTTTGAAGCGAATGGTCAACCCTCCCATTGGATAGGAGAGAGATATTTATAGTATGCCACAATAAGTGGCCGTTGGGACCAAAACAACATAGCAGTGTTGGACGTCCGATACAAATCGGACGATCGAGGGCTCGGCAGACACTGGACGTCCGATGTTTTGGCTCGGTATAGAAGGTACCGGACGGCTGGAGGATCCCGGACGTCCGATGTTTTCGCTCGGTATAAAAGGTACCGGATGACCGGAGGATCCCGGACGTCCGATGTTTTGGCTCGGTAGAGAAGGTACTGGACGACCGGATGATCCCGAACATCCGATGTATTGGCTCAGTATAGAAGGTACCGGACGTCCAGTGGACGCTGGCCATCTAATGTTTTTGTACTGATGAGGAGAAGTCAGACATCCGGTGGAAACCGAAAATCTGATGTTTTGGCTCTGGAAAGGAGGTACCGGACGTCCGGTGAATACCGGTCGTTCGACACGCATCGGTCGTCCGACAGAACCAAGGCACAGAAGATGAGATCCTAAAGTAGATCATTTGAGCAAGACTTTTAGAGAGACCGCATGTTCCCTTCTTAATAGTGCGGGATCCCTATACTCAAGAACAAGCATAAAAAGGTGCCTAAGCCAGTAGACTTGTTTCTTTGTTCTTGAGGAAGATAAATATTTCCAAAGTCATAATCCACACACACATGATCCCGAGGGGACAAAAACCTGAGATATACTTGACAAAGTTTGTTAGTCTCCCTATGAGTATATTGTCATCAACATCAAAATAAGATTAAGGGCATGATTGCACTTTCAGTCTCTCCCTTTTTGGTAGTTGATGACAATATACACATAGTACAGAAGAAACAAGGTTGTTCTATGATTAAGACAGATTTATTGAAGAGCTCCCCCTCTCAGTGATAATCATTGCGAACATTATATGGAGAGCTCCCCCTCTCAGTGATAATCATTGCGAACATTATATGGAGAGCTCCCCCTCATAGTGACAACCATTAAAAATATA
>NW_025291922.1:0-1048 GCF_018294505.1 Triticum aestivum | reverse complement strand
TTCTTCCCAACTGGTTCCATATGTGAGGACACATGCTCTCAGCATGTCTTCTAAAACCTGGTTTACGCGTTCTATTTGTCCATCAGTCTGTGGGTGGTATGCGGTACTGAAGGCTAGTTGGGTTCCCAGAGCCTGTTGTAAATGCTCCCAAAATCTTGAGACGAACTGAGTGCCTCTGTCGGATATTATAGTCTTCGGGACACCGTGCAGACAAACTATGCGGGAAAGATAAATCCTGGCAAGCCTCTGAGTGGTGTAGGTTGTCTTCACTGGAATAAAGTGTGCCACCTTGGTCAACCTGTCAGTGATGACCCATATGGCATCATTCCCGTGTCGTGACCGAGGTAGTCCGACAATAAAATCCATCCCTATTTCATCCCATTTCCACTCAGGTATTTTGTTAGGTTGCAGTAGTCCGGCTGGTCTCTGATGTTCAGCTTTTATGCGTTGACATGAGTCGCAACATGCAATGAAGGCGGCTATGTCCCTCTTCAGACCATGCCACCAAAATCTTTCCTGAATATCCTTATACATTTTGGTTCCTCCAGGGTGGATCGAATATGGAGTGGTGTGTGCTTCAGCTAAAATTTGCTGTTTAAGGTCTTCTATGTTTGGCACGCATAGCCTTTCTCCGTACCATAATATTCCTTTATTGTCTATTACGAATTCCGAGGCCTTGCCCATACTCAACTTTCTTTTAATTCCTTCAATGCTGGGGTGACCGGGCTGAGCTTCTTTAATTTTCTCCACAAGGTTGGGTTGTATTTCCAAGTTTGATATGGTGCCTTCTGCTACCATTATCAAGTTGAGCTTGGCAAATTCTTGATGGAATTCGGGCCTCAAGCTGTGCTGATAGTTTCCGTCGGAGCTAGGGTTCCGACTCAGGGCATCGGCCACTACATTTGCTTTCCCTGGATGGTAATGGATCCCAACATCATAATCCTTTACCAATTCCAACCAGCGGCGTTGCCATAAATTTAGTTCTGGCTGCGTGAAAATATATTTGAGACTTGTGGTCCGTATATATTTCACATCGATTCCCAAGTAA
>NW_025291921.1:0-1048 GCF_018294505.1 Triticum aestivum | reverse complement strand
CAGGCAAGAACCCTTTCTTTGCTTGATCCATTTTGAACTTCTTCAAAACTTTGTCAAGGTATGTGCTTTGTGAAAGTCCAATTAAGCGTCTTGATCTATCTCTATAGATCTTGATGCCTAATATATATGCAGCTTCACCGAGGTCTTTCATTGAAAAACTCTTATTCAAGTATCCCTTTATGCTATCCAGAAATTCTATATCATTTCCAATCAGCAATATGTCATCCACATATAATATCAGAAATGCTACTGAGCTCCCACTCACTTTCTTGTAAATACAGGCTTCTCCAAAAGTCTGTATAAAACCAAATGCTTTGATCACACTATCAAAGCGTTTATTCCAACTCCGAGAGGCTTGCACCAGTCCATAAATGGATCGCTGGAGCTTGCACACTTTGTTAGCTCCCTTTGGATCGACAAAACCTTTCGGTTGCATCATATACAACTCTTCTTCCAGAAATCCATTCAGGAATGCAGTTTTTACATCCATTTGCCAAATTTCATAATCATAAAATGCGGCAATTGCTAACATGATTCGGACAGACTTGAGCATCGCTACGGGTGAGAAAGTCTCGTCGTAGTCAATCCCTTGAACTTGTCGAAAACCTTTCGCAACAAGTCGAGCTTTATAGACAGTAACATTACCGTCAGCGTCAGTCTTCTTCTTGAAGATCCATTTATTTTCAATGGCTTGCCGATCATCAGGCAAGTCAACCAAAGTCCATACTTTGTTCTCATACATGGATCCCATCTCGGATTTCATGGCTTCAAGCCATTTTGCGGAATCTGGGCTCACCATCGCTTCTTCATAGTTCGTAGGTTCGTCATGGTCTAGTAACATAACCTCCAGAACAGGATTACCGTACCACTCTGGTGCGGATCTTAATCTGGTTGACCTACGAGGTTCAGTAATAACTTGATCTGAAGTTTCATGATCATTATCATTAACTTCCTCACTAATTGGTGTAGGTGTCGCAGAAACTGGTTTCTGTGATGATCTACTTTCCAATAAGGGAGCAGGTACAGTTACCTCATCAAGTTCTACTTT
>NW_025291920.1:0-1048 GCF_018294505.1 Triticum aestivum | reverse complement strand
TAATAATCAATCCGTTCAATTTACCAATTATCAATTAAAAGAACTTTAATGCTGGCACTCTAAGCTTAACTTGTTCGGAACTTAAGATCTTCGTAGCAAAAGAAAATTACACTTCGAATTAGAGGAGAACAAAAGTCTTACTGAGATTAGAGTACGTACAATGGAAAACTGAACAAGTTGTGCTCAGCCTAATTTGGTTGTGCGTGCGTGCTTGATTCGCGGGCCGGCTGTCCGCCGCCGTTGGCACGACGACCGTCCTTCACCGGCCGTGCGCTGGGCGATGGCGCTCGCCGCTCGCCGCTGGCTGATTAGTTACTTAGATGCTAGGGTTCCAAAAGAACTACAAGAAGGGGGCGCCAGGATTCAGGAACGTCTTTTGGAATCTGGAGACAGAACGTCGATCAATCAGCGCAGATACACGTACGAGCAGACCAAACGAGCCAATCTTTCACGTGTACAGGGCCTGAGTTGGGCCGGTTGTGTTTTCATTTTTCTATATGGAATAGTACATTAAACTAATGGGCTGAATTCCAGGGTGGTCCGTGGACCACCCTGGCCACCCTACAGCTACACCACTGGGTGGCCGCATGCTGCCGAACCGCACCTACTCCGTCGACTTCCTCGACGACAATCTACTGGGTGGTGGAATTTGCCACGACTGCCGACATTAGCTCGCGAGGCATCCAGTGGGCTCTTCTTCATTCCGGAACATCTGAGACAAAGCTGATTTATTTTGTCTTGGGGGTTTCAGTGAGAAACTTTGTTATGTTCTCATTAATATTGGTATACATGTTGTAATATTGACTACCTACTCCTACATAAGTAGTACATACAGATAGGGTTTGGTACCTGTGAAACCGCTCGACGTATGCATCACTTTGCTTGCAGTTGAGGCGGTTTGTAGAGTAAACTTCAGACATTGATTGCTAGCTCTCCGTTGGCGGTGGTTGCCGGCCGGCAAAAGAGTGGTAGCAGTTCGGTCGCTGCAGCTTTGGGATCCAGAGAATGCTTAATTCAGCTACAAATTGTTAAGATCCAGTTTTTCCTT
>NW_025291919.1:0-1048 GCF_018294505.1 Triticum aestivum | reverse complement strand
AGACCCACAGCAAGATCCCCTCCGTGTAGACCCCACGCGTCCGTTTCCCCCCTCTAGGTGCCGGCGGCAGCGCCGTCCGTGAGGGGGGCACACCCCGGACACGCGTGCCGGGCGTTTGCAACCGCGACAACACTTCCAGACTTGTGAGAGGCCGCCAGCGCAAGATTTGGTGGCATGCTAGCCCACGGAGGCCGCCGGCCACAGCCGTAGACGCGCGAAGGGTAATCCGCGTGGAGGGAATTTTTCGGATACTTCTCCATCACCAAAAATTATGAAAAAATATCAACGTTCCTATAGCACATGTGCCACATCGTGCAAAAAAATCATGATTTTATCGTGCTCCGAGTATTTAGTAATATTGACGCTGCATCGTTACCGCAGAACGTCTACTACCGTGTCATCGCCGTCCGTGAGGGGGGCCACGCCCCGGAGACGCGTCCCGCCTCTTCGGACCTGCCACCACACCACCCCGCATGTATAAGGGCCCGGTGCGACGCTCCGGTGGCATTGCTACCCTCAGTGCCCCCGTCCTGCCTAACCCTGTCGCGTTTGACCACGGGATCTACCCCTTTGACTTTGCACGGACGGGCTTTGACCAATGGACCTCCCCACCCGGTTGTGTTAGGTCAGCCCATAGGAACACTTTGGAGCAACATCCGGGGAAGTCCCACAGCAAGATCCCCTCCGTGTAGACCCCACGCGTCCGTTTCCCCCCTCCAGGTGCCGGCGGCAGCGCCGTTCGTGAGGGGGGCACACCCCGAACACGCGTGCCGGGCGTTTGCAACCGCAACAACATTTCCAGACTTGTGAGAGGCCGCCGGCGCAAGATTTGGCAGCATGCTAGCCCCCGGAGGCCGCCGGCCACAGTCGTAGACGCGCGAAGGGCAATCCGCGTAGAGGGAATTTTTCGGATACTTCTCCATCACCAAAAATTATGAAAAAATACCATCTTTCCTATAACACATGTGCCTACGTCGTGCAAAAAAAATCATGATTTTATCGCGCTCCGAGTATTTAGTAATATTGACGCTGCATCGTTACCGCAGAA
>NW_025291918.1:0-1048 GCF_018294505.1 Triticum aestivum | reverse complement strand
ACGTAACTGGGTGATTATAAAGGTGCTCTACAGGTGTCTCCGAAGGTACTTGTTGGGGATACTACTGCTAGGCATAAACTAGCCTATCTGGGTCGGGTCAACTTCATCAGTAGTTCAAGAGTGCTAAAGCCCAAGAAGACAGACGAGGGCCTAAGGCCCGTGGTCGGTTTAGATTTGTAGCTGTAAACTGGCATTTGTATATAAACTTGTATTGTAAGTTAGGAATAAGGAGAGACCAACCCAGATACGAATATGGACCGGTGTTGGGACTCTGTGAACCGACGAGCGTCACCCGTGTATATAAGGGGACGACCCGGCGGCGGTTCAAGGACAGACAACAACTCGAGACATAGGCGAAGCTTGTTTGCTCCCTAGTCATCGAAACCCCATCAATTCCATCACAACTAGACGTAGGCTTTTACCTTCATCGAAGGGGCCGAACTAGTATAAACTCTCTTGCGTCCCTGTGTCCGCCTTAACCCCTTCAAGCTAACCCGTCGCGATGGCTCCACGACTAAGTCCTTTCTCTAGGACATCTGCCGTGACAAAACCACGACAGTTGGCGCCCACCATGGGGCTATCGCACAATGGTTTCAGGTTCTTGGAGGGCCACTTTGAAGGACTCGAGGGCTACGCTATAAGCCGGATGACTAAGAGTCGTCGCGGCAAGCTCTACATCGACGACGCAGGCTGGGGCCCCGAGGCCGGCTCAGTTGAGTACAGGTATCGGGTCCCCTTTGGTGGCATTCACGTTTTCATTGGCAAGATCGGTGAACCAGACCCTGAGCCGGACATCTACACTGACCTCGTCGAGACGGCTCAGCGTGCGCGATCCGCCCGGGTTAAACCGGCCATGAAGCGTGCCTTCATGGGAGTCATCCATGGAGGAAGTTATGAGGATGGATCGGAATCTCGCGGCGAGACCGTCGTTTGTTCCGATGACGAGTCATCGACCGGAGAAACCGAATCTCTTTATCAGCTACAAGATGGCCGGATTGGGGGCTATTCCGATGGCGACAGTATTCCGGACCCCTCTGATCTGCCCAAC
>NW_025291917.1:0-1048 GCF_018294505.1 Triticum aestivum | reverse complement strand
CTGCTTCGGAAGCAGCAAATGAAGGAGTCTGGATGAAGGAGTTCATTTCCGATCTAGGTGTCATACCTAGTGCATCGGGACCAATGAAGATCTTCTGTGACAATACTGGTGCAATTGCCTTGGCAAAGGAATCCAGATTTCACAAGAGGACCAAGCACATCAAGAGACGCTTCAATTCCATTCGGGATCAAGTCCAAGTGGGAGACATAGAGATTTGCAAGATACATACGGATCTGAATGTTGCAGACCCGTTGACTAAGCCTCTCTCACGAGCAAAACATGATCAACACCAAGACTCCATGGGTGTTAGAATCATTACTATGTAATCTAGATTATTGACTCTAGTGCAAGTGGGAGACTGAAGGAAATATGCCCTAGAGGCAATAATAAAGTTATTAATTATTTCCTTATATCATGATAAATGTTTATTATTCATGCTAGAATTGTATTAACCGGAAACATGATACATGTGTGAATACATAGACAAATATAAAGTCACTAGTATGCCTCTACTTGACTAGCTCATTAATCAAAGATGGTTATGTTTCCTAACCATAGACATGTGTTGTCATTTGATTAATGGGATCACATCATTAGGAGAATGATGTGATTGACATGACCCATTCCGTTAGCCTAGCACTTGATCGTCTAGTATGTTTCTATTGCTTTCTTCATGACTTGTACAAAGTTCCTACAACTATGAGATTGTGCAATTCGCATTTACCAGAAAAACACTTTGTGTGCTACCAAACGTCACAACATAACTGGGTGATTATAAAGGTGCTCTACAGGTGTTTCCGAAGGTACATGTTGGGTTGGCATAATTCGAGATTAGGTTTTGTCACTCCGATTGTCGGAGAGGTATCTCTGGGCCCTCTCGGTAATACTCATCACCTAAGCCTTGCAAGCATTGTAACTAATGAGTTAGTTATAAGATGATGTGTTATAGAACGAGTAAAGAGACTTGCCGGTAACGAGATTGAACTAGGTATTGGATACCGACGATCAAATCTCGGGCAAGTAACATACCGATAACAAAGGGAACAAC
>NW_025291916.1:0-1048 GCF_018294505.1 Triticum aestivum | reverse complement strand
TATCCTTGTCATCCTACGAGGTTCGTTAGTGACTTGATCCGAAGCTTCATGATCACTATCATAAGCTTCCACTTCAATTGGTGTAGGTGCCACAGGAACAACTTCCTGTGCCCTGCTACACACTAGTTGTAGTGACGGTTCAATAACCTCATCAAGTCTCCACCATCCTCCCACTCAACTTTCCGAGACAAACTTTTCCTCGAGAAAGGACCCGATTCAAGAAACAATCCCTATTGCTTTCGGATTTGAATTAGGAGGTATACCCAACTATTTTGGGTGTCCTATGAAGATGCATTTTATCCGCTTTGGGTTCGAGCTTATCAATCCTGAAACTTTTTCACATAAGTGTCGCAGCCCCAAACTTTTAAGAAACGACAACTTAGGTTTCTCTAAACCATAATTCATACGGTGTCATCTCAACGGAATTACGTGGTGCCCTATTTAAAGTGAGTGCGGTTGTCTCTAATGCCTAACCCATGAACGATAGTGGTAATTCGATAAGAGACATCATGGTACACGCCATATCCAATAGGATGCAACTATGATGTTCGGACACACCATCACACTATGGTGTTCCAGGCGGTATTAATTGCGAAACATTTTCCACAATGTCTTAATTGTGTGCCAAAACTCGTAACTCAGATATTCATCTCTATGATCATATCATAGACATTTTATCCTCTTGTCACAATGATCTTCTACTTCACTCTGAAATTACTTGAACCATTCAATAATTCAGACTTGTGTTTCATCAAGTAAATATTCTCAACATCTACTCGAATCATCTGTGAAGTAAGAACATAACGATATTCACTGCATGCCTCAGCACTCATTGGACTGCACACATCAAAATGTGTTACTTCCAACAAGTTGCTATCTTGTTCCATCTTACTGAAAACGAGGCTTTTCAGTCATCTTGCCCATGTGGTATGATTTGCATATCTCAAGTGATTCAAAAACAAGTGAGTCCAAACGATCCATCTGCATGGAGTTTCTTCATGCGTATACACCAATAGACATGGTTCGCATGTCTCAAACTTTTCAAAAA
>NW_025291915.1:0-1048 GCF_018294505.1 Triticum aestivum | reverse complement strand
TGAGAAGCCACGAAGAATTAAGGAAGAGAAATAATTCAACAAGGTACGGATCAAGAACGAATAATCGGTAAGAAATCCCAATCTCAAACCAATATCCGTGGAAGAAGAACTAGAGCTACTAGAATTCCCACCTATGAAACTCCCGAACCTTTCCGGTTATGCAATCAGGTGTTGGGGATACAGGGGAAGCACAATATCTCACCCAAACTAGCAAATCCTACATCCAGCTGTATCCATCCTTCAACACATAACCAAGAAAACTTCGGAAACCATCTACCTCAACCTTCGAAAAGCATCCGTTATACAAGTTATGGCGATACTCCCGAACTCCCGCCCCAGTACTGGGTGGCGTCGAGGTTATCTCACCAACGAACTGCATAAAAGAGATTTTCGATGTCGGCGAACATATCTCAAGTATACCAGAATTGCAACGATAAAATTGTGACGACAACACCTCGGAGCTCAACTCCCCGAGACACTGCCACAACCCCTAAAGACAGGAGGCACCAAGAACAATGTTCTCGTCACAAAACCATCGGAACAAAACCAAGATACTCGCGTGATCCTAAAAAAAAAATTTAGTGAAATTTGAGAAGAGAAGAGTCAAAACTCTACGCCAGGATGCCTTACCAGAGCGATGAGGAGACTGGGAAGTAAAAAGAATTCCTAAGCTCTCCGATATATAATTCCTAAGGACTCAAAACATTTTTCTAGACACAACTCGGCTGCTAAAAACGATCAAGCAATGGGGCTCCTAAGGTCGGGGAAGGCTCTGATTACCAACTTGTAACGCCCTCGATGCGGCTATAGCTCCCACGTGTCGAGGCACGACTTAGAGGCATAACCGCATTGAAAGCAATGTCGCAAGTCAGGCAATCATTACAACATCCCATGTAATATATAATAAAAGGGGGAGATAACATAGTTGGCTTACACTCGCCACGTCACATCAGAGTACATAAATAACATCCATCAAACAAACACTCATGGCCCGACTACGGCGCCAAAATAGAAAAGAACCCAACATGCGACAAGGCCCTGAATCGAT
>NW_025291914.1:0-1048 GCF_018294505.1 Triticum aestivum | reverse complement strand
TGCAGGTGTGCTATGGGCGATGGGCCCAGACCCCTGTGCGCTTAGGTTTAGACCGGCGTGCTGGCCTCTCTGTTTTGCCTAGGTGGGGCTGCGACGTGTTGATCTTCCGAGGCCGGGCATGACCCAGGAAAGTGTGTCCGGCCAAATGGGATCGAGCGTGTTGGGCTATGTGGTGCACCCCTGCAGGGAAGTTTAATCTATTCGAATAGCCGTGATCTTCGGTAACAGGACGACTTGGAGTTGTACCTTGACCTTATGACAACTAGAACCGGATACTTAATAAAACACACCCTTCCAAGTGCCCGATACAACCGGTGGTCGCTCTACCTCAGGGATATGAGGAGGGGATCGCCGGGTAGGATTATGCTATGAGATGTTACTTGGAGATGCTACTTGGAGGACTTCAATCTACTCTCTTATACTTGATGCAAGACGGAGGCTGCCAGAAGCGTAGTCTTCGATAGGACTAGCTATCCCCCTCTTATTCTGGCTTTCTGCAGTTCAGTCCACTGATATGGCCTCCTTACACATATACCCATGCATATGTAGTTTAGTTCCTTGCTTGCGAGTACTTTGGATGAGTACTCACGGTTGCTTTCTCCCCCCTTTTTTTTCCCTTTCCTTTCTATCTGGTTGCCGCAACCAGATGCTGGAGTCCGGGAGCCAGACGTCACCGTCGACGACGACCCCTACTACACTGGAGGTGCCTACTACTACGTGCTGCCCGCTGATGATGACCGGGAGTAGTTTAGGAGGATCCCAGGCAGGAGGCCTGCGCCTCTTTCGATCTGTATCCCAGTTTGTGCTAGCCTTCTTAAGGCAAACTTGTTTAACTTATGTCTGTACTCAGATATTGTTGCTTCCGCTGACTCGTCTATGATCGAGCACTTGTATTCGAGCCCTCGAGGCCCCTGGCTTGTATTATGATGCTTGTATGACTTATTTATGTTTTAGAGTTGTGTTGTGATATCTTCCCGTGAGTCCCTGATCTTGATCGTACACGTTTGCGTGCATGATTAGTGTACGATTGAATCGGGGGCGTCACAAG
>NW_025291913.1:0-1048 GCF_018294505.1 Triticum aestivum | reverse complement strand
TTAGCCACTTTTGGAGATGTTTATGGGCTAAGTTGGGGACTAAACTGCTTTTTAGTACTACTTGTCACCCCCAAACTGATGGACAAACTGAAGTAGTCAATAGAACGTTGTCTACTATGCTTAGGGCTGTTTTGAAGAATAATAAGAAAATGTGGGAGGAATGCTTGCCTCATATTGAATTTGCTTATAATCGTTCATTGCATTCTACTACTAAGATGTGCCCTTTTGAAGTTGTGTATGGTTTCCTACCTCATGCACCTATTGATTTGTTGCCTCTTCCATCTTCGGAGAAGGTTAATTTTGATGCTAAACAACGTGCTGAATTGATTTTAAAAATGCATGAGTTAACTAAGGAAAACATTGAGCGCATGAATGCTAAATATAAACTTGCTGGAGATAAGGGTAGAAAACATGTTGTGTTTGCACCTGGAGATCTTGTTTGGTTACATTTGCGTAAGGATAGATTTCCTAATTTGCGCAAATCTAAGTTAATGCCACGTGCTGATGGTCCCTTTAAGGTGTTAGAGAAAATAAATGATAATGCATATAAACTTGAGCTGCCTGCAGATTTTGGGGTTAGTCCCACTTTTCACATTGCAGATTTGAAGCCTTATTTGGGTGAGGAAGATGAACTTCCGTCGAGGACGACATCATTTCAAGAAGGGGAGGATGATGAGGACATCAATACAATTGTTACACCCACAGCCCCTGCTGCTATACATACTGGACCAATTACTAGAGCTCGTGCACGCCAACTAAATTACCAGGTACTTTCGTTTCTTGGTAATGATTCTAATGTTCATGAGAATATGATGCTGCCTAAATTGGATACATTTGTTTTGCTTACAAATGAAGGGCCTAGCTTGGAGAAGGATGAACATTGGAGCAAGAACAAGCATGGAGATGATGGCATGCGCAAGGGCAACAAGAACGGAGTTACAAGTGATGATTTCAGGACTTTGAAGCCACCATAATGGGTGCATGAAGCCTTGGACGAAATATACAAGATGCCACTTCATAAATTTCGTCCCGAGGCTATTTTAGGTGC
>NW_025291912.1:0-1048 GCF_018294505.1 Triticum aestivum | reverse complement strand
TCTGGCCCCTGGACTCCGCAAAACTTCCTTTTGCGCTTTCCAAGAACCTTGTGGGCTTTCCCCTTTGGCCCAAATAAAGTGTTCTCGTACCCAAACATTTCGGGAGACATCCGGAACTCCTTCCGGTGAATTCTGGAACCCTTCCGGAGATCAAGCACTACTATCCCATATATCAATCTTTACCTCCGGACCATTCCGGAGCTCCTCGTCATGTCCATGATCTCATCAGGGACTCCGAACAACATTCGGTTACCAACATACATAACTTGTATAATACTATATCGTCAACGAATGTTTAAGCGTGCGGACCCTACGGGTTTGAGAACTATGTAGACATGACCGATACACCTCTCTGGTCAATAACCAATAGCGGAACCTGGATGCCCATATTGGCTCCTACATATTCTACGAAGATCTTTATCGGTCGAATCGCATAACAACATATGTTGTTCCCTTTGTCATCGGTATGTTACATGCCCGAGATTCGATCGTCGGTATCTCAATACCTAGTTCAATCTCGTTACCGGCAAGTCTCTTTACTCGTTCCATAATACATCATCCCGCAACTAACTCATTAGTTACAATGCTTGCAAGGCTTATAGTGATGTGCATTACCGAGTGGGCCCAGAGATACGTCTCCGACAATCGGAGTGACAAATCCTAATCTCGAAATACGCCAACCCAACAAGTACCTTTGGAGACACCTGTAGAGCACCTTTATAATCACGCACCTATCCCGGAGGGCCCCGTGGGCTGAAAGTGGAAGGGAACCAACCCTTAGTGGGCTGGGGCGCCCCCCTTAGGCCTCCCCCCATGCGCCTAGGGTTGGGAACCCTAAAGAGGGGGAGCTTCCCCCTTGCCTTGGGGGGCAAGGCACCCCTTTCCCCCTTTGGCCGCCGCCCCCCCTTGGAGATCCCATCTCCCTGGGCTGGTGCCCCCAGGGGGCCTATATAAAGGGGGGGAGGGAGGGCAGCAACACACAGCCTTGGGCGCCTCCCTCCTCCCCTGCAACACATCTCTCTCTCTCTCGCAGAAGCTTGGCAAAGCC
>NW_025291911.1:0-1048 GCF_018294505.1 Triticum aestivum | reverse complement strand
ACGAAAGCGATACCCGTTGATGTCGTATTTGTCAAATGAACGGACCTTATAGTCAAAACCATTAGCGACTTGTCTCAATTCGGCGTCCATAGACTCTGAATTAGCCTACAAGTTTAATATGAAAGGATTGTTGCATTACGCACAAATTAGCGAATGAAACCGGGATAGCCGCCTACAAATTAGCCTACAAGTCTAATAGAAATTACCGTTTGTTTGAACCAAGAGATGAAACCGGGATAGCCGCCACCTTGCTTTGCGAGAAGCTCATACTCTTTGACAGAATCCTTTTGGATCACCGCTCCATACGAGAATAAGGCGACGTATCGACTGTATGAAATATCCAGGAATAAGAGCAGTTCAAAGGAAATAGAAGTTGCGAAACTATGTACCGAGAACTTACTCGATGTACGGCCGCACTTCTATCAGGTTGTTGAAGATATAGAACGAAATGGTCCGCCATTGTTCGTTATCCAAAGATACTGGATTTGAAACACTGGCTGGTGCGAGATTCCCTTTGAATAGGCTGAGGTTGGATCCACCCTTTTTAGGGTCGTCAGCATTGTACCGAGGCTTCGGATTATGCAAATGACGATTTTTGGCTTCGTAGTGTGCTGTCACGAAGTTTTCCGCCTCCTCAGTGATGAATGCCTCAGCCATCGATGCTTCAATTCTACGTTTATTTTTACATTTTTGTCGAAGCGTCTTCTGCATCCTCTCAGTTGGGTAGCACCAACGATTTTGCACGGGCCCCCCCAATCTTGCCTCGGTCGGGAGATGCAAAATCAAATGTTGCATTGGATTAAAGAAGCCCGGTGGAAAGATCTTCTCTAACTTGCAGATCAACTCCGGCGCCAACTCTTCCATTTCTTCTAGCACGCTAGGCGATAGTTCTTTCGCACAAAGAACACGGAAGAAATAGCTGAGTTCTGCCAGTACTAGCCATTCATCCTCAGGGATGAAGCCACGCAACATCACCGGCATTACCCGCTCAATCCATATGTGCCAATCATGACTCTTGAGACCAAATATCTTCAATTTATCAAGACTG
>NW_025291910.1:0-1048 GCF_018294505.1 Triticum aestivum | reverse complement strand
CTTGTTTACCTAGGATGGTCAACACGCGCGCTAACCCTGCTTCTCAAGAGCAGGCCGAAGGCAGTGAAGTCAGGGATGCAAATCTGCCTCATCCTCCTTCACTAGCCGAGGTTATGATGGAAGCTGAGAGAAACAAGCGGGAGACCAACCGTTTGTTGGAGCGTATTGAACAGAATACAACACACCATCAGAGGGCTAACGTGGTGTCACTCAGTGATTTTATCAAATTGCATCCACCCACGTTCCACCACTCCGTCGAGCCTCTCGACGCTGATGACTGGCTTCGCAGTATCTCTCACAAACTGCGTTCCGCGCTGGTAGCGGAGGCTGACAAGGTCACCTTTGCTGCATATCATCTTGAAGGCCCCGCCAGTCTATGGTGGGAGAATTATGGAGCTATGTGCCCAGCGGGCCATGTCACTACTTGGGCTGAGTTCAGCGAGGCTTTCCGTGAACATCACATTCCGGAGGGTCTCATGGACCGTAAACGTGAAGAATTTTGCAGTTTCACCCAAGGCCGAATTTCTGTGGATGCCTATAGCTGGGAGTTTGGTAATCTCGCCCGATATGCAACTGAGGAAGTGTCTACTGACGCCAAGAAGCAAGCAAGGTTCCGTAAGGGACTTAGTCCTGAGCTTCGCCGCGACCTCCGTCTGCATGAGTGCACATCTTTTCAGAAACTTGTCAACAAAGCCATCAGTGCTGAAACTGGTCAGACTGACTATGACGCAACACGCAAGCATGGCCGTGACATGGGTTCCTCATCCGGTGCTGGTCCTCAGAAGCGCCGCGTGTGGGTGCCCAACACCGCCCTGCCACCCAGGTTCACACCGAGGCCATCTTACCAGGCGCCTCGCCCCGTTCAACAGTCTGCACCGGCCAAGCCCTATGGGGGTCCAACCAATAATGCTCCTCCACGTACCAGTTCCGTGACTTGTTTCAAATGTGGGGAATCTGGTCACTATATGCGTGAGTGTCCCCAGACCAACCCCAACCAATCTGCTAAAGCTGTTGGCCGTGGCAAGCCGACAGGAAAAATATTCCACGC
>NW_025291909.1:0-1048 GCF_018294505.1 Triticum aestivum | reverse complement strand
AGGAACATTCAGAAAGGAATTGCGAATTGTTTCTCCATTAATGATCAAGGAGTCGTATACTTCGGGAATCGACTAGTGGTTCCCAAAGTGCGCAACCTAAGGCGATTAATCCTTAAGGAAGCTCATGAATCTCCTCTCACCATTCATCCCGGTAGCACTAAAATGTATCAGGACCTACGCCAGAGGTTCTGGTGGACTAGGATGAAGAGAGAAATTGCTCAGTATATTGCTAACTGCGACGTCTGTCGTCGTGTAAAAGCAGAGCACCAACGGCCTGCTGGCACCCTTCAACCCTTAGCTATTCCTGAATGGAAATGGGATAAAATTGGTATGGATTTCATTACCGGGTTTCCCAGGACCAAGAGAGGGAATAATGCTATTTTCGTCGTGGTCGATCGTCTTTCCAAAGTAGCTCATTTCTTACCTGTTCGTGAGAGTATAACCGCTAGTCAGCTGGCAGATTTGTACATCTCCCGAATAGTGTCCCTCCATGGTGTTCCTTTGGAAATTAACTCGGATCGAGGAAGTCTTTTCACCTCTCGATTTTGGGAAAGTTTCCAAAATGCTATGGGGACTCGTCTCTCCTTTAGCACCGCTTTCCACCCTCAGTCGAGTGGTCAAGTGGAACGCGTCAATCAGATTCTAGAAGACATGCTTCGAGCCTCTGTTATCTCATTCGGAATGGACTGGGAGAAGTGCCTTCCATTTGCCGAATTCGCTTACAACAACAGCTATCAATCTAGCTTGGGTAAAGCCCCTTTTGAAGTTCTCTATGGACGACGATGTCGAACACCCCTTAACTGGTCAGAGACCGGGGAAAGACAATTCTTTGGCCCGGATATGATTCAGGAAGCAGAAGAACAAGTTCGTATCGTTCGTGAAAAGTTGAAAACAGCCCAATCTCGTCAAAAGAGTCAATATGACCGAAAACATAAGGCTATGACTTTCGAGGTTGACGAGAAGGCTTATCTTCGGGTCACCCCTCTGAAGGGAACCCATCGTTTCGGTATCAAAGGCAAATTGGCTCCTCGTTACATTGGACCTTTTC
>NW_025291908.1:0-1048 GCF_018294505.1 Triticum aestivum | reverse complement strand
GTAGCATCATTGTCGTCTCGCCAATCTTATGCTTTCACGACTATCACTACCGTTTAGTAATAAAGTTAAGCATTACATCGCGATTGCATTGCATACAATAAAGCGACAACCATATGGCTCCTGCCAGTTGCCGATAACTTGGTTACAAAACATGATCATCTCATACAATAAAATTCAGCATCATGCCTTGACCATATCACATCACAACATGCCCTGCAAAAACAAGTTAGACGTCCTCTACTTTGTTGTTGCATGTTTTACGTGGCTGCTACGGGCTTAAGTAAGAACCAATCTCACCTACGCATCAAAACCACAACGATAGTTTGTCAAATAGACTCCGTTTTAACCTTCGCAAGGACTGGGCGTAGCCATACTTGGTTCAACTAAAGTTGGAGAGACAGTCGCCCGCAAGCCATCTCTGTGCAAAGCACGTCGAGGGAACCGGTCTCGCGTAAGCGTACGCGTAAGGTTGGTCTGGGTCGTCTCGTCCAACAATACCGCCGAACCAAAGTATGACATGCTGGTAGGCAGTATGACTTGTATCGTCCACAACTCACTTGTGTTCTACTCGTGCATATAACATCAACATCAATAACCTAGGCTCGGATGCCACTGTTGGGTTTCGTAGTAATTTCAAAAAAATTCCTACGCGCACACAGGATCATGTGATGCATAGCAACGAGAGGAGAGTGTTGTCTACGTACCCAACGCAGATCGACTGCGGAAGCGATGACACGACGTAGAGGAAGTAGTCGTACGTCTTCACGATCCAACCGATCAAGTACCGAAACTACGGCACCTCCGAGTTCGAGCACACGTTCAGCTCGATGACGATCCCCGGACTCCGATCCAGCAAAGTGTCGGGGAAGAGTTTCATCAGCACGACGGCGTGGTGACGATCTTGATGAACTACAGCAGCAGGGCTTCGCCTAAACTCCGCTACAGTATTATCGAGGAATATGGTGGCAGGGGGCACCGCACACGGCTAAGGAATCGATCACGTGGATCAACTTGTGTCAACTTGTGTGTTTAGAGGTGCCCCTGCCTC
>NW_025291907.1:0-1048 GCF_018294505.1 Triticum aestivum | reverse complement strand
GTGGACTATTACTCACTATTTTGGGGTCCTGGAGTGATTTCCACGATTAACGAACCCTGAGTGTGTTTACGTGTCGGTCATCAATAATCCTAGGTTTGTCCGATTCTGGGCTCTTTCATGGACTATTACTCACCAGTTAGGGGTCCCAAAACGCTTTCCCTGGTTGTCGAACCCCAAGGTGTGCTATGTGTGGGTGTTCAAAACTCGTAGTTTGGGTCGATTTTGGCCCGTTTCTTGGACTATACTTAGTTTTGGGGTCCCGAAGTGATTTCCACGATTGACCAATCTCAGGGTGCGTTTACGTGTGGTCATCAACACTATCAATTTTGGCCAATTCTGGTCCGTTTTGTGCACTATTACTCACAGTTTTGGGTCCCAGAGCGATTTCCATGATTGACGACCCAGGAGTGCATTTACGTGTCCATCGTCAACACTCAGAGTTTTGGCCAATTCTGACCCGTTTCGTGGACTATTACTCACCATTTTGAGGTCCCGAAGCGATTTCCACACTTGTTCAACCCGAAGGTACGCTTACGTGTCACTCGTCAACACTCGCAGTTTTGGCCGATTCTGACCCATTTCATGGACTATTACTCACTATTTTGGGGTCCTGGAGTGATTTCCACGATTAACGAACCCCTGAGTGCGTTTACGTGTCGATCATCACTAATCCTAGGTTTGTCCGATTCTGGCCTCTTTCATGGACTATTACTCACCGTTTTGGGGTCCCAAAACGCTTTCCATGGTTGTCGAACCCCAAGGTGTGCTATGTGTGGTTGTTCAAAACTCGTTGTTTGGGTCGATTCTGGCCCGTTTCTTGGACTATACTTAGTTTTGGGGTCCCGAAGTGATTTCCACGATTGACCAATCTCGGGGTGCGTTTACGTGTGATCATCAACACTCTCAATTTCGGCCAATTCTGGTCCATTTCATGCACTATTACTCACTGTTATGGGTCCTAGAGCCATTTCCATGATTGACGATCCCAGGAGTGCATTAACGTGTCCGTCATCAACACTCATAGTTTTGGCCAATTCGGACCCGTTTC
>NW_025291906.1:0-1048 GCF_018294505.1 Triticum aestivum | reverse complement strand
CAAGACAACCACCGCGGCTCGGGCGGGCGAGAAGACGAAGAATCCCCAGGAGATGATCACGACTGTGATGCTGTACACAGTCATCATGTAGAAGATGCAGGACATGATGATGAGGAAGATGCCGGAGCAGGCGACGGGCATGATCATGAAGATGATGATGCCGGCGGAGCAGACGACGCTGGACCATCGATGGGCTGGGTGCAGGACCCTCATATTCAAGAGCTGCTTCTCAAGCAGACGGATAACGCAAGAGCTGCCGCCCGAGAGAAAGCCAAGATGGATCAACTTGAGTTAGACGCGGTTACTCCATTGTATGAAGGATGCAGGCCCGAGGATACCCGCCTGAAAGTAACGCTCATGGCCCTGGAGATGAAGGTAAAACACAAAATGACCGACGCATGCTTCGACGAGAACATGTCATTCTGGCACGAACGTCTTCCCAAGGGGAACAAGTGCCGACCAGTTTGGAGGAGGCGAAGAAAATCGTGTGTCCTCTGGATTTACCGCACGTGAAATACCATGTGTGCATGAACAATTGCATCATCTATCGGGACGAGCACGCAGAGTCTACAATATGTCCGGTGTGCGGTGTCACTCGATACAAGAAGAGGAAGAAAGCTCCTCGAAAAGTGGTGTGGTACTTTCCGATCACTCCTCGTCTGCAGCGGTATTTCGCGGATCCTAAGGTAGCAAAGCTCCTACGTTGGCACGCGGATAGGGAGGAGAAGAAGCGAGAAGATGACGCAAATGATCCGGAGATAGATAAAAAAGACAAGATGCTGAGTCACCCTAAGGATGCGAGCCAGTGGCAAGCATTGAACTTCGAATACCCAGAATTTGGGAACGATCCAAGGAACATCGTGCTGGGCGCGAGCACCGATGGAGTCAATCCGTTTGGCAGCCAGAGAAGCACACATAGCACCTGGCCTGTGTTTGTGTGGATGTACAACCTTCCCCCCTGGTTGTGCATGAAGAGGAAGTACATTCACATGAGTATGCTAATTGAAGGGCCGAAACAACCAGGGAACGACATCAATCTGTATCTGGG
>NW_025291905.1:0-1048 GCF_018294505.1 Triticum aestivum | reverse complement strand
AGTGATTTCCATGATTGACTAACCCCGAGGTGCGTTTACGTGTTGGTCATCAACACTCGTTGTTTTTGTCGATTCTGACCCGTTTCGTGGACTATAACTCACTGTTTTAGGGTCCCAAAGTGATTTCCATGATTGTTGAACCCCAAGGTGCGCTTACGTGTCGGTCATCAACAATATCAGTTTTGGCCGATTCTGACCCACTTCCTCGAGTATTACTCAGTTTTTCCCAGAGTGATTTCCACGATTGACGAACCTCGGGGTGCATTTATGTGTCGGTCATCAACACTTGCCGTTTTTGTCGATGCTGGCCCGTTTCATGGACTATTACTCGCCGTTTTGGGGTCCCGGAGCGATTTCCACGATTGACCAACCCCGAAGTGCGCTTACGTGTCGGTCATCTACAATCACAGTTTTGGCCGATTTCGGCCCATTTCCTGTAATATTACTCAATTTTGGGGCCCCGGAGTGATTTCTACGATTGACGAACACCGGGGTACGTTTATGTGTCGGTCATCAACACTCGCAATTTAGGCCGATTCTGGCCCGTTTCATGGACTATTGCTCACTATCTTGGGTCCCGGAGCGATTTCCACGATTGACGAACCCCGAGGTGCATTTATGTGTCGTCATCAATAATCCGAGTATTTTCGATTTTGGGCTCTTTCATGACCTATTACTCACCATTTTGGAGTCCTAGAGCGATTTCCACGATTGATGATCCTCGTGGTGCGTTTACGTGTCCGTCGTCAACACTCAATTTTGGCCGATTCTACGGTCCCAGGGCGATTTCCACGATTGACGAACCCCGGGGTGCGTTTACGTCTCGTTCATCAACAATCCTAGTTTTGTTCTTCTGGGCTCTTTCATGGTTTATTACTGTCCGTTTTAGGGTCCCAGAGCAATTTCCACGATTAACTATCCCCGGGGTGTGTTTACGTGTTCGTCCTGAACAGTCATACTTTTGGCCGATTCTGGCCCGTTTCATAAACTATTACTCACCGTTTTCGGGTCCCAATACGATTGCCATGGTTGTTGAACCCCTAGGTGC
>NW_025291904.1:0-1048 GCF_018294505.1 Triticum aestivum | reverse complement strand
GTGACAACTTCATGAAGACATGATGATGGAGATCATGATGATGGAGATCATGGTGTCGTGCCGGTGACGATGATGATCATGGAGCCCCGAAGATGAAGATCAAAAGGAGCAAAATGATATTGGCCATATCATGTCACTATTTGATTGCATGTGATGTTTATCATGTTTATGCATCTTGTTTGCTTAGGACGACGGTAGTAAATAAGATGATCCCTTACAAAATTTCAAGAAGTGTTCTCCCCTAACTGTGCACCGTTGCTACAGTTCGTCGCTTCTAAGCACCACGTGATGATCGGGTGTGATGGATTCTTACGTTCACATACAATGGGTGTAAGACAGTTTTACACAGCGAAAACACTTAGGGTTAACTTGACGAGCCTAGCATGTGCAGACATGGCCTCGGAACACGGAGACCGAAAGGTCGAGCATGAGTCGTATGGTAGATACGATCAACATGAAAATGTTCACCGATGATGGCTAGTCCGTCTCACGTGATGATCGGACACGGCCTAGTTGACTCGGATCATGTGATCACTTAGATGACCAGAGGGATGTCTATCTAAGTGCGAGTTCATAAGATGAACTTAATTATCCTAAACATAGTCAAAAGACCTTTTGCAAATTATGTCGTAAGCTCGCGCTTTAGTTCCACTGTTTAGATATGTTCCTAGAGAAAATATAGTTGAAAGTTGATAGTAGCGATTATGCGATCAGTAGAAAGCTTATGTCCTTAATGCACCGCTCAGTGTGCTGAACCCCAACGTCGTTTGTCGATGTTGCGAACATCGGACATACACGTTTTGATAACTACGTGATAGTTCAATTAAATGGTTTAAGTAGAGGCACCAAAGACGTTTTCGAAACGTCGCGGAACATATGAGATGTTTCGAGGGCTGAAATTGGGATTTCAGGCTCGTGCCCACGTCAAGAGGTATAAGACCTCCGACGATTTTCTTAGCCTGCAAACTAAGGGAGAAAAGCTCAATCGTTGAGCTTGTGCTCAGATTGTCTGAGCACAACAATCACTTGAATCGAGTGGGAGTTGATC
>NW_025291903.1:0-1048 GCF_018294505.1 Triticum aestivum | reverse complement strand
ACGTGTCCCTAGTAAGCCTCTAGTTGACTAGCTCGTTGATCAACAGATAGTCATGGTTTCCTGACTATGGACATTGGATGTCATTGATAACGGGATCACATCATTAGGAGAATGATGTGATGGACAAGACCCAACTTAACCATAGCATAAAAGATCGTGTAGTTTCGTTTGCTAGAGCTTTTCCAATGTCAAGTATCTTTTCCTTAGACCATGAGATCGTGCAACTCCCGGATACCGTAGGAGTGCTTTGGGTGTGCCAAACGTCACAACGTAACTGGGTGACTATAAAGGTGCATTACGGGTATCTCCGAAAGTGTCTGTTGGGTTGGCACGGATCGAGACTGGGATTTGTCACTCCGTGTGACGGAGAGGTATCTCTGGGCCCACTCGGTAATGCATCATCATAATGAGCTCAATGTGACTAAGGCGTTAGTCATGGGATCATGCATTGCGGTACGAGTAAAGAGACTTGCCGGTAACGAGATTGAAAAAGGTATTGGGATACCGACGATCGAATCTCGGGCAAGTAACATACCGATTGACAAAGGGAATTGCATACGGATTGATTGAATCCTCGACACCGTGGTTCATCCGATGAGATCATCATGGAGCATGTGGGAGCCAACATGGGTATCCAGATCCCGCTGTTGGTTATTGACCGGAGAGGCGTCTCGGTCATGTCTGCATGTCTCCCGAACCCGTAGGGTCTACACACTTAAGGTCCGGTGACGCTAGGGTTGTAGAGATATATGTATGCGGAAACCCGAAAGTTGTTCGGAGTCCCGGATGAGATCCCGGACGTCATGAGAGTTTCCAGAATGGTCCGGAGGTGAAGAATTATATATAGGAAGTCCAGTTTCGGCCACCGGGAAAGTTTCGGGGGTTATCGGTATTGTACCGGGACCACCGGAAGGGTCCCGGGGGTCCACCGGGTGGGGCCACCTGTCCCGGAGGGCCCCGTGGGCTGAAAGTGGAAGGGAACCAGCCCCTAGTGGGCTGGGGCGCCCCCCTTGGGCCTCCCCCCATGCGCCTAGGGTTGGAAACCCTA
>NW_025291902.1:0-1048 GCF_018294505.1 Triticum aestivum | reverse complement strand
AGTAGCACCTGGGTATTTGATACTGGTTCTGTTGCTAACATTTGCAACTCGAAACAGGGACTACGGATTAAGCGAAGATTAGCTAAGAACGAGGTGACGATGCGCGTGGGAAATGGTTCCAAAGTCGATGTGATCGCGGTCGGCACGCTACCTCTACATCTACCATCGGGATTAGTTTTAGACCTGAATAATTGTTATTTGGTGCCTGCGTTGAGCATGAACATTATATCTGGATCTTGTTTGATGCGAGACAGTTATTCATTTAAATCAGAGAATAATGGTTGTTCTATTTATATGAGTAATATCTTTTATGGTCATGCACCCTTGAAGAGTGGTCTATTTTTATTAAATCTCGATAGTAGTGATACACATATTCATAATGTTGAAGCCAAAAGATGCAGAGTTGATAATGATAGTGCAACATATTTGTGGCACTGCCGTTTAGGTCATATCAGTGTAAAACGCATGAAGAAACTCCATACTGATGGACTTCTGGAATCACTTGATTATGAATCACTTGGTACTTGCGAACCGTGCCTCATGGGCAAGATGACCAAAACACCGTTCTCCGGATCTATGGAGAGAGCAACAGATTTGTTGGAAATCATACATACAGATGTATGTGGTCCGATGAATGTTGAGGCTCGTGGCGGATATCATTATTTCCTCACCTTCACAGATGATTTGAGCAGATATGGGTATATCTACTTGATGAAGCACAAGTCTGAAACATTTGAAAAGTTCAAAGAATTTCAGAGTGAAGTAGAAAATCATCGTAACAAGAAAATAAAGTTTCTACGATCTGATCGTGGAGGAGAATATTTGAGTTACGAGTTTGGTTTACATTTGAAACAATGTGGAATAGTTTCGCAACTCACGCCACCTGGAACACCACAGCGAAATGGTGTGTCCGAACGTCGTAATCGTACTTTACTTGATATGGTGCGATCTATGATGTCTCTTACCGATTTACCGCTATCGTTTTGGGGTTATGCTTTAGAGACGGCCGCATTCACGTTAAATAGGGCACCATCAAAATCCGTTGAGA
>NW_025291901.1:0-1048 GCF_018294505.1 Triticum aestivum | reverse complement strand
ATTTCAACGCTATAACTTCATCGAAAGCGAGAAGTGAATGAAAGGGTATGCATTGGAGAAGTGGGAGTCGACCTTGAACTTTGTGTTCATGCCCATGGACACGATGTATATCCTATCATGGAAGCTTCTTGTAACAATAACTATTTCCTTGATAACTAACATATGGTATCTGTGAATTGATCCCTTGCAACCGTGGTTCCGACCATGATTGTTCTTCTTGAGCTCATTTCTCGGACAAGTTAAAACAATTGTCTCCTATGGATCAATACCCCAGTCCAACCTCTATTTTGATCTGTCGTCGAGTATTACCCCCTGGTATCTCGAGATTATCATGGAACTGCATAACTTCTTATGAGTTCTTCATCAAGTGCTACGTTCCCACTGATTCCAATTTTTCACGGGCTCTGAATTACTAAACACTCAAAGACACCAATATCTGAACCGAGTCCACACTACGGTTCAACAACCCTTCGGTAAGCTTCTATAAGTACGAGTTTGTACCCGATCACATCATTCCTAGCCTGATCGGCTATATCATTAACATGCTAAATTTTAACTGTGCTACCGGGTCCTTCTCCTCGGAGCACAAAATTCGACGGTGAGCTAATCTTACAATCGATCTTCCTCGTCATACTGTTGGTCCTTGGACAGCAAGCTTGATTTCGAGTTTGTGTCCTACCCGTGGTTCCAATAACCTTCCGCTTCATTATTCCTTTGACTTGATGTCATCACTGATTGATTACATCTTCATGAAATCTCTCGACAAATGCGTCGTGATCATCATCAACCTTATGAGCTCTTCCAGGATATCAATTGAGTTCATGATGAGAAATACCATCCTTGCACCTGATGATTTGTGTTACCTTTGACCACTTATTTGCCTTCCGTTCAACACAAACTTGTTCGTGTTTTGAGTTATACCTTGAGATCCCTACTATCCAGCATTTGTTCTTTCTTACCTTGGAGTATTACCATCTTTTAGTATCAAGGATGTTGTGAGGACTGCTCCACCTCTTAAAGAGTTCTTGGTATAGTGATACTACTCACC
>NW_025291900.1:0-1048 GCF_018294505.1 Triticum aestivum | reverse complement strand
AAGCGATTTCCATGGTTGTTGAACTCCAAGGTGCGCTTACGTGTCGGTCATCAACAATCACAGTTTGGGCCGATTCTGGCCCGTTTCTTGGACTACTACTCTATTTTGGGGTCTCAGAGTCATTTCCATGATTGACGAACCCCAGGGTGCGTTTACGTGTCGGTCATCAACACTCACATATTTGGCCGAATCGTGTCCGTTTCGTGCACGATTACTCAATGTTTTGGAGACCCAGAGGGATTTCCACGATTGATGAACCCCGGGGTGCATTTATGTGTCTGTCGTCAACACTCATGGTTTTGGCCAATTCTGACATGTTTCGTGGACTATTACTCACGGTTTTGGGGTCCCGAAGTGATTTCCATAGTTGTTGAACTCCAAGGTGTGCTTACGTGTTGGTCATCAACACTCGCAATTTTGGCCGATTCTGGCCCGTTTCATGGACTATTACTCACCGTTTTGGGGTCCGGAAGCGATTTCCATGGTTGTCGAACTCCAAGGTGCGCTTACGTGTCGGTCATCAACAATCACTGTTTGGGCCGATTCTGGCCCGTTTCTTGGACTAATACTCTATTTTGGGGTCTCGGAGTCATTTCCATGATTGACGAACCCCAGGGTGCGTTTACGTGTCGGTCATCAACACTCACATATTTGGCCGAATCGTGTCCGTTTCGTGCACTATTACTCAATGTTTTGGAGACCCAGAGGGATTTCCACGATTGATGAACCACGGGGTGCATTTATGTGTCTGTCGTCAACACTCACGGTTTTGGCCAATTCTGACATGTTTCGTGGACTATTACTCACGGTTTTGGGGTCCCGAAGTGATTTCCATAGTTGTTGAACTCCAAGGTGTGCTTACGTGTTGTTCATCAACACTCGCAATTTTGGCCGATTCTGGCCCGTTTCATGGACTATTACTCACCGTTTTGGGGTCCCAAAGCGATTTCCATGGTTGTCGAATTCCAAGGTGCGCTTACATGTCGGTCATCAACAATCACAGTTTGGGCTGATTCTGGCCCGTTTCTTGGACTATTACTCTATTTTG
>NW_025291899.1:0-1048 GCF_018294505.1 Triticum aestivum | reverse complement strand
CTGGGTCCGGAACCTGAGGCTCATCCTCATAGTAGCCAAGAAAGATTATGTCTTAGAAGCACCGCTAGGTGATGCACCAATCCCACAGAACCAAGACGTTATGAACGCTTGGCAATCACGTGCTGATGATTACTCCCTCGTTCAGTGCGGCATGCTTTACAGCTTAGAACCGGGTCTCCAAAAGCGTTTTGAGAAACATGGAGCATATGAGATGTTCGAGGAGCTGAAATTGGTTTTCCAAGCTCATGCCCGGGTCGAGAGATATGATGTCTCCGACAAGTTCTTCAGCTGTAAAATGGAGGAGAATAGTTCTGTTAGTGAGCACATACTCAGAATGTCTGGGTTGCATAACCGCTTGTCTCAGCTGGGAGTCAATCTCCCGGATGACGCGGTCATTGACAGAATCCTCCAGTCGCTTCCACCAAGCTACAAGAGCTTTGTGATGAACTACAATATGCAGGGGATGGAAAAGACCATTCCCGAGGTATATTCAATGCTGAAATCAGCGGAAGGGGAGATCAGAAAAGAACATCAAGTGTTGATGGTGAATAAAACCACTAAGTTCAAGAAGGGAAAGGGTAAGAAGAACTTCAAGAAGGACGGCAAGGGAGTTGCCGCGCCCGGTAAACCAGTTACTGGGAAGAAGTCAAAGTATGGACCCAAGCCCGAGACTGAGTGCTTTTATTGCAAGGGAAGTGGTCACTGGAAGCGGAACTGCCCCAAATACTTAGCGGACAAGAAGAAGGCCGGCAACACCAAAGGTATATGTGATATACATGTAATTGATGTGTACCTTACCAGTACTCGTAGTAGCTCCTGGGTATTTGATACCGGTGCGGTTGCTCATATTTGTAACTCAAAACAGGAACTACGGAATAAACGGAGACTGGCAAAGGACGAGGTGACGATGCGCGTCGGGAATGGTTCCAAGGTCGATGTGATCGCCGTCGGCACGCTACCTCTGCATCTACCCACGGGATTAGTTTTAAACCTCAATAATTGTTATTTAGTGCCAGCTTTGAGCATGAACATTGTATCTGGATCTCGT
>NW_025291898.1:0-1048 GCF_018294505.1 Triticum aestivum | reverse complement strand
ATGTATAAGTTGGTTTGTCATGCATGAAACTAGTACAGATGGAAAGATTGCATTTTTCTGATAATTTTTCATATATAAATTATTTCAATCTGAGCTACGGTTGAATTTCTATGAATTTTTGAAGTTTAAATCAATTTCTGGAATTTTCTGATTAAATTTAAATCCAGAAATTATATTATTGCGCCAGCATGACGTCATCACTACATCAGCGGGTCAACGCGGCTGTCCAGGGTCAAACCTGACGTGTGGGACCCACACGTCAGTGACAGGGGGGTTAACAGGGGTTAATTAATTTAATTAAAAGGTTAGGGGGGGTCGGGCCCACTGGTCAGCGACCCTGGGGGGTCAAACCCGGTCAACTCGCCGGCGTTTAGCCGCCGGCGAGGCCGAGCGCGGCGGAGGAAGTGCATTTGCACGTTACGGCCACCAAACGGGAGGCGGAGAGCATCTACGAGCTCCTGGGAACGAGCCGTAGCTCTTGGTGGTGATGTTTGAGCTCGGGGTGGCCGGAGACGTCGCCGACGACGACTTTGGCGGTCGCCGGAGTTCGGGCGCCGATGAAAACGGCGCCACCGTGCACGGGAGGATCAACGGGTAGCAACTACGCGTTCTGCAGGCTCCCACAAAGCCAACGGGCATATGCACGGGGCCGATTGGCCACCGGAGCCTCGTCGGCGACGAGTTCGTGCGGCGGTGTGCTTCGGGCATCATGGGAAGTGGTGCTACAACGAGCGCTAGGCCGTGGGGTTAGGGGGAAACGACGGAGGAGCTCACTGGGAGGTCGAAGCGCAGCTCAGTGGGCCTGGGGACGACCTAGACGGCGCGAATCGAAGACGAGGTCACCGGCGGCCGAAGGTTGAAGAAGAGCTCGAAGTCGACGCTGCAGGGCTTCCGGCGGGGCGGGGTTCGGTGAGGGGGTCGAGGACGACGTCGCGGAGCTCGTGGGCACAACCGAGGGGCGAGGGGGTGGCTGTGGCCGTGGTGGTTCTCGTCGGCGGCGGCGGCCGCGTTCGGTGGAAGTGAGGGGGAGCCAGAGGAGGGGATGAGC
>NW_025291897.1:0-1048 GCF_018294505.1 Triticum aestivum | reverse complement strand
TCTTCGCGAAGACGTCTCATGAGGCCTGGACCATCCTTGAGCGCACCTTTGCAGCGCAGTCCCAGGCTCGTGTCTCTGCACTCCGTCGTCAGCTTGGAGAGTGTCAGAAGCTTGACTCCACTGCCACTGAGTTCTACAACAAGGTCAAGGGCCTCGCCGACACATTGGCCTCCATTGGACAGCCCCTAACCGACTCCGAGTTCAACTCGTTTATTGTCAATGGTCTTGATGAGGAGTATGATGCCTTAGTCGAGATCATCAACGAGCGGGGCAACTCGACACCCATGCTGGCACACGAGGTTTTCTCTCGGCTCCTTCTCACTGAGCAACGGGTCGAGACTCGCCACACCAGGGGCACTGGCTCCCTCTCGGCCAACGCCGCCACCAAGGGTGGCCGCTCTTCTTCATCACCCCGGTCTCCCTTGGGGCTGCCACCGTCGCCCGCCTCGGCCCCCCCACCTACTGCGACCTTACCGGGGGCTGGTGGTCCACGTGTGTGCCAGCTTTGTGGCCGCGATGGGCACTGGGCCTCCAAGTGTCATAAGCGCTTCCAGCGAAGCTTCCTTGGTCTTGGCAATGACGGCAAAGATACACGCAACAATGCCCATCAGGTCGCCATGGCTGATCGTCCCTCGCCGCAGAAGCAACAGGGACACACTCAGTCCTACTCCATCGATCCACACTGGTACATGGACTCTGGGGCGACAGAGCATCTGACCAGCGAGATGGGGAAGCTTCACACTCGTGAACCCTATCATGGCTCCGACAAGATCCACACCGCCAATGGAGCAGGTATGCACATCTCTCATATTGGTCAAGCATCTCTTCTCACTAGACATGCCAATAGGAGTCTTCAGCTTCGCAATGTTCTTCGAGTTCCATCTGTGACCCGTAATCTTCTTTCAGTTCCTAAACTCACATGTGATAATAATGTGCTTTGTGAATTTCACCCTTTTGATCTTTTTATTAAGGATCGGGGCACGAGGGACATTCTTCTTAGTGGGCGGTTGTGCCAGGGCCTCTACCGTCTGGAGCATCCTGGCGTCGC
>NW_025291896.1:0-1048 GCF_018294505.1 Triticum aestivum | reverse complement strand
AACGGAGTTACAAGTGATGATTTCAGGACTTTGAAGCCACCATAATGGGTGCATGAAGCCTTGGACGAAATATACAAGATGCCACTTCATAAATTTCGTCCCGAGGCTATTTTAGGTGCTGCGTCACCTTATTATTGGGCCAGGCCCATGTAATTTCGAAATACATAAGTATAGGCTATTTTTAGAGTCCGTATGTGTGGGGAAACAAGAGATAGGGTTGATTTCGGACCCCTCCACCAAGGGCCACGAAATTCCCCCCTCTTCCTCCATATATACAGCCCTTAGGGCATCGTTTAGACTTTGGGTTTTGCTTAGATTAAAAGTTCGCCATAGCTGCAACTTCGCGTACTTCGTTTGTGTTCAACGACCAGACAAAGGCGTCACAGAACCCCACCTTGATCAATAAAGCTTTCATCTTATATTCGCAATATCCAGATTGCAATCTTAGTTTCTTGCTTGTTCTTCGTTTGCTCGCAGGAAACAGACCCTCGTGGTCAGGTTGATCGTGCTCCAGCGTGGTCAATAACCTCTCGAAGTTGGATTAGCGATTGCTAAGGCGCGACGTCCTCGCACGTTCGTAGTCGGATCGTCAAAGTCGACTTCCACCAAAGCGATATCCATCATCTCATCGAAAGACGGGACACCTTTGCCTCTATCAAGTGGTATCAGATTTCCAGGTTGCTCGGTGAGATTTTACAGTTTTTCGTAGTTTAGATCGAGTCTGTTCTTCATACCTACAGTCCACGAAAAATCCACAAAAAAAATTAGGGTTAGTTCATCATATCCGAACCAATCTGAGCCTTTGCATAATCTTTTTAGGGTTTTGCTTTGTTGAATTTGCGGTTGCATCGTCGTGTCTAGTTGCTGGTCTTAGAGTCTAGTCTTTTAGAGTTTCGAGTTCTGGTCATAAGTTGTCACGCCGCCGCCGCACCATCATCATCGCCCCTGCCATCTACCACCACCGCTCCGAATCCGTATCCATATACCACCACCAATCCGTGTCCATATACCACCACCGATCCATATCCATATACTACCACCGCTACCA
>NW_025291895.1:0-1048 GCF_018294505.1 Triticum aestivum | reverse complement strand
AAAAAAAGACGAGAAGAAAGTATAGAGGAGATCTCCTCTATTCTTTCTTCTTCTCTCTTTTTTTCTTCTTCTTCCTCTTTTTTTATCGGGAACGAGGGTCGTCGAGGGTCGCCGATCGGTAGAGGAAGAAGAGGATAAAAAAGAAGAGGAAAAAAAAGAGAGGGGTCGACGGTCGCCTAGGGGTCGAGGGTCGAGAGGGGGTCTAGGGTCGCCGAGAGGGGAGAGAAAGAAGAGGAGAAATAAATAAGAAGAAGAAAAAAGAAGGAAAAGAAGAGGAGAAGAAGAAAGGAATAGTGGAGAAGAAGAGAAAATAGAATATTCTATTTTCTCTTCTTCTCCACTATTCCTTTCTTCTTCTCCTCTTTTTTTCTTCTTTTTTTTCTTCGATCTTCTCCTCTAGCTATTCCTTTCTTCGAGGGTTCTATAGGGTCGAGGGATCGAGGGTCGAGGGTTCCAGGGTCGTCTAGGGGTCGAGGGTTCCAGGGTCGTCGAGGGTTCGAGGGGTCGAGGATCGCCGAGGGGTCGAGAGAGGTTTCCTAGTGTCAAAGTATTGAAGAAATCCATGTCTTCATCATTAGCCGGAAGTAACCAATGCATGACGAAGTCCTCCAAAGTTATTTTGGAATGGTGTCCCGGATAGGATAATTTGCCTTTTTGTATGAATTTCAGCAAAGGCCTTCCAAATAACGATATTTGGAAGGTTCTTGCTGAACTTTGTACCAAAAAGCGAATTATCTTATCTGGGACTCCGTTCCAAAATAACTTTGGAGAGCTTCGTACCATAATGCACCTGTTACTTTCACCTAATGATGAAGACATGGTTTCGTTGAATCCTTTGACACTAGGCAACCTCCCGACCCCTCGGCGATCCTCTCGAACATGAGAGGAAGAAGAGGATAAAAAAAGAAGAGGAAGAAGAAAAAAAGAGGAGAAGAAAGAATAGAGGAGATTCTCCTCTATTCTTTCTTCTCCTCTTTTTTTTCTTCTTCTTCCTCATTTTTTATCGGGAACGAGGGTCGTCGAGGGTCGCCGAGCGGTAGAGGAGAAA
>NW_025291894.1:0-1048 GCF_018294505.1 Triticum aestivum | reverse complement strand
GGTAGTTGAACCCATTTCCTCTGCATGACCTGTCATTGCCACAGTAACTAGATGAAACCCACTAGCATGTGTAGGAGTTGATTGAGCCATATGTATGTGTTGTTCCTACCTTGCTATGCCTGCTATGCTTAGAGTCGTGTCAGGTCTGGTTCATCTGGGTGATGGGCTAGAGTGAAATGTTAATGTCGGTAATGAGAGTGGTGTGGTGAACACGATTTGGTAAAGGTATCGATGAGAGGCCATGTAGGAGTACATGGTGGGTTGTTTCATTGAAACCGACCTTAAGCACTGAGATCTGTATGTGTGATTTAAGAATCAGCTACTACCATGCATTGGGCCCGAAACCAATGGACCCTCTCGACTTCTTATTCACCCTAGTTCTCCGTCCAGGAGTTGCAAGTAGTTTCTGGTGTTTGTAGCCTACTGGAGGCCGTGGACAGCGCTAACCATAGGGGTGGGCTGTGATGCGGTAGGTACGTGGCCGGGTGTACCGAATACCCGTTAGGTATCTCGGGAACCCTGTTCACATCGTTCGGGGCCGTATGGGAAACTTCGGTCGGACTCCCTGCGGATGGAACCTGAATAGGCGATAAACCTGGACTGGAGGCTTAGGTGATTAGGTAGGTCGTGGCCGACACCCACGTTGGGCTTCCGCTTGAAGGTTGCCGAGTACATGTCGTGTAAGCGACGATAAGTGGTGAGAGCGTGTATGAAGAAGTACACCCCTGCAGGGTTAACACGATCTATTCGAATAGCCGCGTCCGCGGTAAAGGACTACTTGGTTGCCTATACAGTTCATAGACAAGTAAATGGAGACTACTAAAAGCCTCAAGATAAGTGTGAGTGCCGAGGATGGCTCTTCCGTAGGAAGACGGAGGTGGATCCTCGGTAGTGTATTGAAGTGGTGAGTAGTGGACTCGTGTGCGCAAAACCATTTCAAGTTGGAGTATCGTAGGATAGTCTAGCCAAGAGTCAAAGCTGGCTTGCTGCAATAACTCCACCAACCCTTCTTGATACTATGCATGTATGTAGGATCTGATGTAAGTCT
>NW_025291893.1:0-1048 GCF_018294505.1 Triticum aestivum | reverse complement strand
CGAGTGTTGATGACCGACACGTAAACGCACCCCAGGGTTCGTAAATCATGGAAATCACTTCGGGCCCCCAAAAAAGTGAGTATTAGTCCACGAAATGGGCCAGAATCGGCCAAAACTGCTAGTGTTGATGATCGACACGTAATAGCACCCCAGGGTTCATTGATCGTGGAAGTCACTCCGAGATACCAAAACAGTGAGTAATAGTCCATGGAACGGGCCAGAATCGGCAAAAACTGTCAATGTTGATGACCTCCACGTAAGCGCACCTTGGGGTTCAACAAGCATGGAAATCACTTTGTGACCCCAAAACGGTGAGTAATAGTCCACGAAACGGGTCAGAATCGACAAAAACCGCGAGTGTTGATGACCGACACGTAAACGCACACTAGGGTTCGTTAATCACGGAAATTACTCCGGGACCCTGAAAGAGTGAGTAATAGTCCATCAAACGGGCCAGAATCGGCCAAAACTATGAGTGTTGATGACCGACACGTAAACGCACCCCAGGGTTCGTTAATCATGGAAGTCACTGCGAGACCCAAAAACAGTGAGTAATAGTCCATGAAACGGGCCAGAATCGGCCAAAACTGCCAGTGTTGATGACCGACATGTAAACGCACCCCAGGGTTCGTTAATCGTGGAAGTCACTCCGAGACCCCAAAATAGTGAGTAAGAGTCCACGGAACGGGCCAGAATCGGCCAAAATTGTCAATGTCGATGACCTCCACGTAAGCGCACCTTGGGGTTCAACAAGCATGGAAATCACTTTGTGACCCCAAAACGGTGAGTAATAATCCACGAAATGGGTCAGAATCGACAAAAACCGCGAGTGTTGATGACCGACACGTAAGCGCGCCTTGTTGTTCAACAAGCATGGAAATCACTTTGGGATCCCAAAACGGTGAGTACTAGTCCACGAAACGGGTCAGAATCGACAAAAACCGCAAGTGTTGATGACCATCACGTAAACGCACCCCGGGGTTCGTTAATCATGGAAGTCCCTCCGCGTCCCCAAAACAGTGAGTAATAGTCCACGAAACGGGTCAGA
>NW_025291892.1:0-1048 GCF_018294505.1 Triticum aestivum | reverse complement strand
AACCTTCATCCGCTGCACTACACCTTCGTTCGGCTATTTTCGCTGAGTATGGAGATGCGGATCATTCGCGACAAGACCCCGGACATCGTGATAGTCGACCCCTTCTACATGCGTGCCAAGATCTTGGGCAGCGCTGGGGACCGGCAAGTCGCGAGTTCTTACCTCGAAGGCGTCATTCTGGCAAACCAAGATAAGGATAACTTCCTCGTGCCTTACTTTCCCGAGTAAGTCCTCCCCTCAACCGGCCCGTAACATACGAATTCTTACTTTTCGATCGTTTTTCTTTTAACATTCCGTGTTTTCTGCAGTGACACACGTTGCACGCTCATCCTCCTAAGCCCCAAATATTCCATGGCCACGTATTTCGACCCGGACCGTCAGTCGAACGTAGACTACACAAATGTCAAGAAGGTTCTTGATGATGTTCTCCCCGGCTACGCCCAATCTGGAGGCACCTTCACCAGGCCTATTCGTAAGTACGGCAAGCACGTGTTCTCCCACAATACGACGTTCTGCTGCGTCAAGCAGCCGCCTAGCGGTCAGAAGGGTGCCTACTACGCCATCCATCACATGCGGGCGATCGTACGGGACCATCATCAACTTCTGCTACCGAGTAAACTCCAAGATTGGGCCGCGAGCGTGTCGGCAATCCAGGACGCGGACCTCTGACAAGAATTCTTTCGCATCCAGTCGGAGTTTGCGGAAATCATCCATCAAGATGTCCTTCGTACCTCGGGGCAGTTCTACCTCAGAAATCAACCGTCCAACAGTGACATCGACACAATGCTACAAATGCAGGATGACAACGCCCGTTCTTTCATGACTCCCACGATAGACGGCGGCTTCATCCACGCTCCGGTCCCTTGAGTCGAGTTGTCTAGTTCTGAAACATCGATTGGCTCATGTTGTAATTAAACTTTAATGAACTTGTAGTATGTCTCTTTGGTTTTGAGAGTCGTTCAACTTAGATGTAATCGATGCTATTAATGTCTTGCTTTTCTCTTCCGATCGTTCTGTTGCATAATTATATATTGCTTATGTATTGTCT
>NW_025291891.1:0-1048 GCF_018294505.1 Triticum aestivum | reverse complement strand
TTCTGTGTTTGTGATCCATGATTCAGTTACTACCATACATTGGGCCCTGAAATATGACCCCGCTCGACTTCTTATTCACCCTTGTCCTCTGTCCAGGAGTTGCAAGTAGTTTCTGGTGTTTGTAGCTTACTGGAGGCCGTGGACAGCGCTGACCGTAGGGGTGGGCTGTGATGCGGTAGGTACGTGGCACGGTGTACCGGATGCCCGTTAGGTATCTCGGGAACCCTGTTCACATCGTTTGGGGCTGTGAGCGAAACTCCGGCCGGATCTCCTCATGGATGGAACCCGAATAGGCGATAAACCTGGACTAGAGACTTGAGTGTTTAGGTAGGTCGTGGTCTACACCCACGTCGGCTTTCGCTTGAAGTCTGCCAAGCACATGTCGTGTGCAGACGCTAAGTGGTGGAAACATGTATGAAGAAGTACACCCCTGCAGGGTTAACATCATCTATTCGAATAGTCGTGTCCGCGGAAAAGGACTTCTGGGTTGCTTATATCAGTTCATAGACAAGTGAAAGTGGATACTTTAAAATGCGCAAGATAAGCGTGAGTGCTATGGATGGCGTTCTCGTAGGGGGACGGGAGCGAATCCATAGTGGTGTATTGATATGGTGAATATGTGGACTCATGTGCGCCACCTCAAAAGAGTCGCTTGCAGTCGTAGTTTAGGATAGCCACCGAGTCAAAGCTGGCTTGCTGCAGTTAAACCCCACCACCCCTTTGTTGATAATGATGCATATGTAGTTAGTTCTGATGTAAGTCTTGCTGGGTACATTTGTACTCACGTTTGCCTATTTTATGTTTTTGCAGAGAGACTTCAGTCTCATTAGTAGTTCCGCTTGGACTTCGACGTTTAGCTTGTTACCTCAGCTACGGTCTTGTGCCCCGACAGGATCTGGTAGATAGTCAGGCTTCTCAGCCTTTTTCATTTCTAGATGTCTGTACTCAGACATGACAGCTTCCGTTTGTGCTTTGACTTGTATGCTCTGAATGTTGGGTCGTGAGACCCCTCTTTGTAATATCTCGCTCCTCGGAGCCTAATGAATAA
>NW_025291890.1:0-1048 GCF_018294505.1 Triticum aestivum | reverse complement strand
AGTAATATATTTACCGTGTTTTATTATTTTGCACGAGTGCGGTAAGTCATAGCTGGGTGCTCACGATTCACGGGTCCAGCGTCGGCGTTGTGGCGCGGCAAGCGTGCACTGGTGCGGTTGAGAGGGAGGGGTGGAAACCGCGTTAAACTCGTCTCCGTAGTTGAGAGGGAGCGGCCAAAGCAATGTACAATCGTCTTTGTAGTGGAGCTGGGAGGGGCAAGGATAAGGGACGAAGACCGGGGTAACATGTCGGATGCGATCATACCAGCACTAAAGCACCGGATCCCATCAGAACTCCGAAGTTAAGCGTGCTTGGGCGAGAGTAGTACTAGGATGGGTGACCTCCTGGGAAGTCCTCGTGTTGCATTCCCTTTTTAATTTTTTTCGCACCGCTTGCAAAACAAAACGCACGTGTAAGTAATATATTTACCGTGTTTTATTATTTTGCACGAGTGCGGTAAGTCATAGCTGGGTGCTCACGATTCACGGGTCCAGCGTCGGCGTTGTGGCACGGCAAGCGTGCACTGGTGCGGTTGAGAGGGAGGGGTGGAAACCGCGTTAAACTCGTCTCCGTAGTTGAGAGGGAGCGGCCAAAGCAATGTGCAATCGTCTTTGTAGTGGAGCTGGGAGGGGCAAGGATAAGGGACGAAGACCGGGGTAACATGTCGGATGCGATCATACCAGCACTAAAGCATCGGATCCCATCAGAACTCCGAAATTAAGCGTGCTTGGGCGAGAGTAGTACTAGGATGGGTGACCTCCTGGGAAGTCCTCGTGTTGCATTCCCTTTTTAATTTTTTTCGCGCCGCTTGCAAAACAAAACGCACGTGTAAGTAATATATTTACCGTGTTTTATTATTTTGCACGAGTGCGGTAAGTCATAGCTGGGTGCTCACGATTCACGGGTCCAGCGTCGGCATTGTGGCGCGGCAAGCGTGCACTGGTGCGGTTGAGAGGGAGGGGTGGAAACCGCGTTAAACTCGTCTCCGTAGTTGAGAGGGAGCGGCCAAAGCAATGTACAATCGTCTTTGTAGTGGAGCTGGGAGGG
>NW_025291889.1:0-1048 GCF_018294505.1 Triticum aestivum | reverse complement strand
GAAAATGCTGAGTAATAGTGCACGAAACGGACTAGAATCGGCGGAATATGTGAGTGTTGATGACCGACGCGTAAACGCACCCCGGGGTTCATCAATAGTGGAAACAACTCAGTGACCCCAAAATAGAGTAATAGTCCAAGAAACGGGCCAGAATCGGCCCAAACTGTGATTGTTGATGACCGACACGTAAGCGCACCTTGGAGTTCGACAATGATGGAAATCGCTTTGGGACCCCAAAACGGTGAGTAATAGTCCATGAAACGGGCCAGAATCGGCCAAAACTGGGAGTGTTGATGACCAACTCGTAAGCACACCTTGGGGTTCAACAACTATGAAAATCGCTTCGGCGCCCCCAAAACGGTGAGTAATAGTCCACGAAACAGGTCGGATTTGGCCAAAACTGTGAGTGTTGACGACGGACACATAAACGCACCCCAGGGTTCATCAATCGTGGAAATCGCTCTGGGTCCACAAAACGCTGAGTAATAGTGCACGGAACGTATTAGAATCGGCCGAATATGTGAGTGTTGATAACCGACACGTAAACGCACCCCGGGGTTCGTCAATCGTGGAAAATGACTCCGAGACCCCAAAATAGAGTAATAGTCCAAGAAACGGGCCAGAATCGACCCAAACTGTGATTGTTGATGACTGACACGTAAGTGCACCTTGGAGTTTGACAACCATGGAAATCGCTTTGGGATCCGAAAACGGTGAGTAATAGTCCATGAAACGGGCCAGAATCGGCCAAAACTGCGAGTGTTGTTGACCAACACGTAAGCACATCTTGGGGTTCAACAACTATGGAAATCGCTACGGGACCCCAAAACGGTGAGTAATAGTCCGCGAAGCAGGTCAGAATTGGCCAAAACTGTGAGTGTTGACGACGGTCACATAAACGCACCCCGGGGCTCATCAATCGTGGAAATCGTTCTGGGTCCCCAAAACGCTGAGTAATAGTGCACGGAACGGACTTGAATCGGCCGAATATGTGAGTGTTGATGACCGACACGTAAGCGCACCTTGGAGTTCGACAATCATGGAAATC
>NW_025291888.1:0-1048 GCF_018294505.1 Triticum aestivum | reverse complement strand
CCGGACAAATTGTTGGAGCAAAATAACCTCCACAAAAGGCTCGTCGCCACTGCGCGCAGCCTGAAAAAGCAGAAGCGGAAGCTCAAAACAGCGGAAGATGCACTCAGAATCAGATGGAGCAAAGTATTCAATACCGCAGACAAATACGGCGACAGTCGCCGAACAAAGAGCTACCCAAAGAGAAAGCTACTGCCCGAATTTGACGAGGAGGCCTTAGAGCCCCCACAATCAAAAAGTAAGAAGGCCACCCGGTCGGATGGACGACCCCACGGCAAAAAGAGAGCGGCAAATGGCGCCGCACACAAGCCGGTATGCGATCCGCATAAGGATTCACATCAAAAGGATGGCCCAGTTAGGTCCATCTACGGGCCAAGAAAGCAAGCTCTTCAAAGCAATGCAACACGCCAAATATCCGAACATCACGGTACACCCAAATATAGGGGCGCCGCACACCCCCTGTGTTTCACCGATGAGGTGTTGGATCACGAATTCCCAACGGGATTCAAACCCGTAAACATAGAGGCATACGACGGAACAACAGACCCTGGAGTCTGGATTTTGGACTATATCCTCTACATACACATGGCTAGAGGAGATGATCTCCACGCCATAAAATACTTACCCCTCAAGCTCAAAGGGCAAGCCCGGCATTGGCTCAAAGGCCTCCCAGAAAATACCATTGGAAGTTGGGAAGAGCTCGAGGATACTTTTCGGGCAAATTTTCAAGGGACTTATGTCCATCCTCCGGATGCAGACGATTTAAGTCATATAACTCAACAACCCGGAGAGTCAGCCCGCAAATTCTGGAACAGGTTCCTCACCAAAAAGAACCAAATAGTCGACTGTCCGGACGCCGAAGCCTTAGCAGTTTTCACACACAACGTCCGAGACGAATGGCTCGCCAGACACCTCGGCCAAGAGAAGCCGAGAACCATGGCTGCATTAACAAGCCTCATGACCCGCTTTTGCGCGGGAGAGGATAGCTGGCTAGCAAGATGCAGCACCAGCGACCCAAGTACATCCGAAGTCAGGGATGGAAGTGGAAAAC
>NW_025291887.1:0-1048 GCF_018294505.1 Triticum aestivum | reverse complement strand
AACTCGTCTGTTACAAAGGGATTTCATTTTTTAAAACTTATTTGAACTCCTGACTTTTTTTGTGTTCAAAATGCACCATTCAAAGCCACATCACCATTTTTCAATCCTTTCTGACTTCATTTGTTATTTTTCATGCATTTACTAATTATTTTCAGCTATAAGACCCTAAAATTGAAAAGCATTTCAAATGAACTCTAAAAAGGTTGAAAGTTGGCATGATATCATCATTTCATCCACATAGCATGTGCAAGAAAGTTGAGAGGGTTACGGCAAAAAATGGATGCACTCCGTGTACAAAACGGACAATCTCTTTCAAAATATCAGGATTTCATTCGGAAACTCGTCTCTTACAAAAGGATTTCATTTTTTAAAACTTATTTGAACTCCTGAATTTTTGTGTGTTCAAAATGCACCATTCAAAGCCACATCATCATTTTTCAATCCTTTTGGACTTCATTTGTTATTTTTCATGCATTTACTAATTATTTTGAGCTATAAGACCCTAAAATTGAAAAGCATTTCAAATGAACTCTGAAAAGGTTGAAAGTTGGCATGGTATCATCATTTCATCCACATAGCATGTGCAAGAAAGTTGAGAGGGTTACGGCAAAAACTTGATGCACTTCGTGTACAAAACGTACAATCTCTTTCAATGTATCAGGATTTCATACCGAAACTCGTCTGTTACAAAGGGATTTCATTTTTTAAAACTTATTTGAACTCCTGAGTTTTTGTGTGTTCAAAATGCACCATTCAAAGCCACATCATCATTTTTTCAATCCTTCCTGACTTCATTTGTTATTTTTCATGCATTTACTAATTATTTTGAGCTATAAGAACCTAAAATTGAAAAGCATTTCAAATGAACTCTGAAAAGGTTGAAAGTTGGCATGATATCATCATTTCATCCACATAGCATGTGCAAGAAAGTTGAGAGGGTCACGGCAAAAACTGGATGCACTTCGTGTACAAAACGGACAATCTCTTTCAAAGTATCAGGATTTCATACGGAAACTCGTCTGTTACAAAGGGATTTCATTTTTTAAAA
>NW_025291886.1:0-1048 GCF_018294505.1 Triticum aestivum | reverse complement strand
TTGCCATGTCATGATCATGCATCATATTGTGCATTGCATTGATTGTGTTCCCTTCTGTGTTGCCGGTATTTGTCCCCTCCCGATAGACGTGATACCGATGATGTGATCGTTGACACTGATGAAGACTCAATGTTATCTTCAGAAGTGCCAGGCAAGCAAAACCCCCTTGTTCATTCCGATACAATCCCACTCTCTCGCTCCTGCTCTCTTTTACTGCATTAGGACAACATCGATTCATCTGTTACTTGCTGCGGTAGCTGAACCCTTTATCCTCTGCATGACCTGTCATTCCACAGTAATTAGATGAAACCCACTAGCATGAGTAGGAGTTGTTTGAGCCCTGTTGTGCCTACTCATTCATGTTTGTTTGTCATGCCTGCTACTGCTTAGAGTTGAGTCAGGTCTGATTCATCGGGGATGAATCAGAGGCGTGTGAACATGTCCTACTGTGTGTGAACACGATTTGGTAAAGGTAGCGGTGAGAGGCCATGTAGGAGTACATGGTGGGTTGTCTCATTGCAGCCGTCCTCAGGAACTGAGTTCTGTGTTTGTGATCCATGATTCAGTTACTACCACGCATTGGGTCCGAAACCAATGGACCCTCTCGGCTTCCTAATCACCCTTGTCCTCTGTCCAGGAGTTGCAAGTAGTTTCTGGTGTTTGTAGTATGCTGGAGGCCGTGCGCAACGCTGACCGTAGGGGTGGGCTGTGATGCGGTAGGCACGTGGCCGGGTAAACCGGGCGCCCGTTTGGTGTCACGGAACCCTGTTCACATCGTTTGGGGCTGTGAGCGAAACTCCGGCCGGATCTCCTCATGGATGGAACCCGAATAGGCGATAAACCTGGACTAGAGACTTGAGTGTTTAGGCAGGCCGTGGCCGACACCCACGTTGGGCTTCCGCTTGAAGGTTGCCGAGTACATGTCGTGTAAACGGCGGTAAGTGGTGAGAGCGTGTGTGAAGAAGTACACCCCTGCAGGGTTAATATGATCTATTCGAATAGCCGTGTCCGCGGAAAAGGACTTCTGGGTTGCTTATATCAGTTCATA
>NW_025291885.1:0-1048 GCF_018294505.1 Triticum aestivum | reverse complement strand
GTATGACCCAGCTGAACATTAACCTCCCAGATGAGGCGGTCATTGACAGAATCCTCCAGTCGCTCCCACCAAGCTACAAGAGCTTTGTGATGAACTACAACATGCAGGGGATGGAAAAGACCATTCCTGAAGTGTTCTCGATGCTGAAGTCAGCAGAGGCTGAAATCAAGAAAGAACATCAAGTGTTGATGGTCAATAAGACCACTAAGTTCAAGAAGGGCAAGGGTAAGAAGAACTTCAAGAAGGACGGCAAAGATGTTGTCGCGCCTGGTAAGCCAGTTACCGGGAAGAAGTCAAAGAATGGACCCAAGCCTGAGACTGAGTGCTTTTATTGCAAGGGGAAGGGTCACTGGAAGCGGAACTGCCCCAAATACTTAGCGGATAAGAAGGCCGGCAAAACCAAAGGTATATTTGATATACATGTAATTGATGTGTACCTTACCAGTACTCGTAGTAACTCCTGGGTATTTGATACCGGTGCCGTTGCTCATATTTGTAACTCACACCAGGAGCTGCGGAATAAACGGAGACTGGCGAAGGACGAGGTGACGATGCGCATCGGGAATGGTTCCAGAGTCGATGTGATTGCCGTCGGCATGCTGCCTCTACATTTACCTACGGGATTAGTTTTGAACCTTAATAATTGTTATTTAGTGCCAAGTTTGAGCATGAACATTGTATCTGGATCTCGTTTAATACGAGATGGCTACTCATTTAAGTCTGAGAATAATGGTTGTTCGATTTATATGAGAGATATGTTTTATGGTCATGCTCCGATGGTCAATGGTTTATTCTTAATGAATCTCGAGCGTAATATTACACATGTTCATAGTGTAGATGCCAAAAGATGTAAAGTTGATAACGATAGTCCCACATACTTGTGGCACTGCCGCCTTGGTCACATTGGTGTCAAGCGCATGAAGAAGCTCCATGCCGATGGACTTTTAGAGTCTCTTGATTATGAATCGTTTGACACGTGCGAACCATGCCTTTTGGGCAAAATGACCAAGACTCCGTTCTCCGGAACAATGGAGCGAGCAACCAACTT
>NW_025291884.1:0-1048 GCF_018294505.1 Triticum aestivum | reverse complement strand
GGTGACCCCATCCAGCGAGCCTGCCGAGGTGCCTGTTGACGGGCAGACCAACGGGGTTCTCGATGCCTAGATAATTCGTGCAGTAGGAGATGCACTCTTCGGTCAGAAAGCCCCTGGCTATGCTTCCTTCTGGACGTGACATGTTGTGAACGTATCCTTTGATGACACCATTCATCCTTTCGAACGGCATCATGCTGTGCAGGAACGTCGGCCCGAGTTGGATGATATCCTCCACTATATGGACCAGCAGATGCACCATAACGTCGAAGAATGCGGGCGGGAAGTACATCTCAAGCTCGCATAGTATCACCACGATCTCTTCCTGTAGCCTTCTGAGTTGCCTCACGCCAATCGACTTCCGAGAGATGACGTCGAAGAAGTTGCATAGGCCAAATAGCGTTTCACGGACGTGCGCGTCCATGATCCCACGGATTGCAACTGGAAGTATCTGCGTCATCAGCACGTGACAGTCGTGAGACTTCATCCCGCTGAACTTCTGCTTCGCTGGGTCTAGGTATCTGCTTATCTTCCCCGCGTAACCGTAAGGAAGTTTTACTCCTAGGAGGCAGGTGAAAAACTGCTCGATCTCCTCCTGACTTAGAGTAAAGCACGTGGGAGGGTAGTCATTTCCGGTCTTCTTGGCCTTTTTGCCTTTGCGACGACTTTCTGTGTCCTGCTTCGCCTCATCATCATCATCATCATCATCATCATCATCATCATCATCATATATAGCGTGAAGCTCCTGCCTGATGCCCATTGATTTCAAGTCTGCCCTTGCTTTCGGCCCATCTTTGGTCCTCTCTGGCATGTTGAGCAGGGTACCAAGCAGACTCTCGCACACGTTCTTCATGATATGCATGACATCAAGGCTGTGAGGCACACGGTGGATCTTCCAGTACGGCAAGTCCCAGAAAACAGACCTCGTTTTCCATACCTTCAGCAGCGGCTCTGGCGCCTTTCGCTTCTTTCCCGGCTCTGGCGCCTTTTGCTTCTTTCCCGGCAGTGGGCAGTCTTTCCAATTTTTCAACAGCTTGTCTATTTCCTCGCC
>NW_025291883.1:0-1049 GCF_018294505.1 Triticum aestivum | reverse complement strand
GAATCAACGTGACAGGAGAATAAAATTCCTACGATCAGATCGTGGTGGAGAATATTTAAGTCACGAGTTTGGTGCACACTTAAGGAAATGTGGAATAGTTTCACAACTCACGCCGCCTGGAACACCTCAGAGAAATGGTGTGTCCGAACGTCGTAATCGCACTCTATTGGATATGGTGCGATCTATGATGTCTCTTACCGATTTACCGCTCTCATTTTGGGGTTATGCTTTAGAGACTGCCGCATTCACTTTAAATAGGGCTCCGTTGAGACGACACCGTATGAATTATGGTTTGGGAAGAAACCTAAGCTGTCGTTTCTAAAAGTTTGGGGATGCGATGCTTATGTCAAGAAACTTCAACCTGAAAAGCTCGAACCCAAATCGGAAAAATGCGTCTTCATAGGATACCCTAAGGAAACTATTGGGTACACCTTCTACCTCAGATCCGAAGGCAAGATCTTCATTGCCAAGAACGGGTCCTTTCTAGAGAAGGAGTTTCTCTCGAAAGAATTGAGTGGGAGGAAAGTGGAACTTGATGAGGTGATAGTCACCCCTTCCGAACCGGAAAGTAGCGCAGCGCGGGAAAGTGTTCCTGTGGTGCCTACACCGACTGGGGAGGAAGTTAATGATGATGATCATGAAGCTTCGGATCAATTTACTGAACTTCGTAGGTCCACAAGGACACGTTCCGCACCAGAGTGGTACGGCAACCCTGTCCTGGAAATCATGTTGTTAGACAACGGTGAACCTTCGAACTATGAAGAAGCGATGGCGGGCCCGGATTCCGACAAATGGCTAGAAGCCATGAAATCCGAGATAGAATCCATGTATGAAAACAAAGTATGGACTTTGACTGACTTGCCCGATGAGCGGCGAGCCATAGAAAACAAATGGATCTTTAAGAAGAAGACGGACGCGGATGGTAATGTGACCATCTACAAAGCTCGACTTGTCGCTAAGGGTTATCGACAAGTTCAAGGGGTTGACTACGATGAGACTTTCTCACCCGTAGCGAAGCTGAAGTCCGTCCGAATCATGTTAGCAATTGC
>NW_025291882.1:0-1049 GCF_018294505.1 Triticum aestivum | reverse complement strand
TAAGTGCTCTATAATGAAGGACTTTGATTCAACATGACCGGTTCTTAAGCGCTCGATAACGAAGGACTTTGGATGCTACTTGTGTTTCAATTAGACATTTGTAGGACATTAGTATGAAGCTAGACCCCTGGATAAAGAACTTTGATTCAACATGCCCGGTGCATAAGCGCTCGATCATGAATGACTTTGATTCAACATGACCGGTGCTTAAGCACTCGATCGCGAAGGACTTTAGATGCTATGTGTGTTTCAATTGGACCTTTTTAGCACTTTAAACCAACGAACCCGAAGGACATAACAAGTTTACTCCAACCGCACATGATTCTCGCCATATCACTTTGATATATTAGTTTTTGGTGTTTCCATTGGACCTTTGTAGGATATTAGTACGAAGGTAGTCCCCCGGATATGAAACTTTGATTCAACATGCCCGGTGCTTAAGTTCTCAATCACGAAGGACTTTAGATGCTACTCGTGTACGAAGAACTTTGATTCAGCATGCCCGGTGCTTAAGCGCTTTATAATGAAGGACTTTGATTCAATGTGACCGATGCTTAAGCGCTCGATCAGGAAGAACTCTGGATTCTACTCATGTTTCAATTGGACATTTGTAGGACATCAATACAAAGCTAGACCCCAGGATAAAGAACTTTGATTCAACTTGCCCGGTGCTTAAGCGCTCTATCATGAAGGACTTTGAGTCAACATGACCGGTGCTTAAGCGCTCGATCACGAAGGACTTTGATTCAACATGACCGATGCGTAAGCGCTCGATTACAAAGGACTTTAGATGCTATCTGCGTTTTAGTTGGACCTTTTTAGCACTTTGAACCAATGTGTCTGATACATAAGTCCACGAACCCGAAGGACATAACAAGTTTAGTCTAACTGCACATGATTCTTGCCATATCACCTGAAGGACTCTAGACAATATGATACTACTACGAGGCTAGACATCAGATAGAGAACTTTGATTCAACATGCCTAGTGCTTAAGTGATCGATCACGATGACTCTTATGCGACATGGCCGGTGCTTAGGCGGTCAATC
>NW_025291881.1:0-1049 GCF_018294505.1 Triticum aestivum | reverse complement strand
ACCTGCGTGTCATTGAATAACGCCATGTAATTTACTTTACTTTGTTGCTAAACGCGTTAGCCATACAAGTAGAAGTAATCGTTGGCGTGACGACTTCATGAAGACACAATGATGGAGATCATGATGATGGAGATCATGGTGTCATGCCGGTGACAAAGATGATCATGGTGCCCCGAAGATGGAGATCAAAGGAGCATGATGATATTGGCCATATCATGTCACTATTTGATTGCATGTGATGTTTATCATATTTTGCATCTTATTTGCTTAGAACGACGGTAGTAAGTAAGATGATCCCTTATAATAATTTCAAGAAAGTGTTCACCCTAACTGTGCACCGTTGCGAAGGTTCGTTGTTTCGAAGCACCACGTGATGATCGGGTGTGATAGATTCTAACGTTCGAATACAACGGGTGTTGATGAGCCTAGCATGTACAGACATGGCCTCGGAACACACGCAATACACTTAGGTTGACTTGACGAGCCTAGCATGTACAGACATGGCCTCGGAACACGGAGGACCGAAAGGTCGAGCATGAGTCGTATAGAAGATACGATCAACATGAAGATGTTCACCGATCTTGACTAGTCCGTCTCACGTGATGATCGGACACGGCCTAGTTGACTCGGATCATGTTTCACTTAGATGACTAGAGGGATGTCTATCTGAGTGGGAGTTCATTAAATAATTTGATTATATGAACTTAATTATCATGAACTTAGTCTAAAATCTTTACACTATGTATTGTAGATCAAATGGCCCACGTTGTCCTCAATTTCAACGCGTTCCTAGAGAAAACCAAGCTGAAAGATGATGGCAGCAATTATACGGACTGGGTCCGGAACCTGAGGCTCATCCTCATAGTAGCCAAGAAAGATTATGTCTTAGAAGCACCGCTAGGTGAAGCACCAATCCCTGAGAACCAAGACGTTATGAACGCTTGGCAGCAGCGTGCTGATGATTACTCCCTCGTTCAGTGCGGCATGCTTTACAGCTTAGAACCGGGTCTCCAAAAGCGTTTTGAGAAACATGGAGCATATGAGATGTT
>NW_025291880.1:0-1049 GCF_018294505.1 Triticum aestivum | reverse complement strand
CGGAGTCTTGTTCTGCTTGACAAAGTCATGGGCTAGATTTTGCTTGAATTTCCGGAATGCGTCGGCCATCTTATGAAGAGCGAACTGTTTGACTAGCCTCCTCCTCTCCTTGTTTTCCTCAATCTTGTTACCCTCCTCATCGAATTTGTTGTATTCCGGAGGTAGAACGAAATGTTCCATAAGCTTTTTAAAGCAATCTTTTTTTGTTCTCTTATCGACGAAAGTGAAACCAGCGCTTCGTTCCTTCTTTGGCTTATTCCACTCCTGGACGGTGATCGAGACGTTGTCTCTAACAATGGCTCCGCATTGGTTGACAAACTTGGTGGCGTTCTTGCGGGGCTCCAGCGGCCTGCCGGTTGCACTGTCGACAACCTCGATGGTGCATGTTTCTCCTTGTTTCATCGTCTTGGTTGCGCCACGCTTTGACGACGTACTCGATTGTTTCGACGATCCGGCCGAGGGCTAAAATAAGAAAGAGAGTCGCGCGCGTTAGTCCACACATATTTATTCAAATCAGTTAGTCCACACATATATACCTCGGCGCCGGAGGTGGTTGCTACTTCCATTTGAAGATCGTCGTTTATCGACGTTTGTTCGGCATCATCTTGCTGACGGCGCGCTTCATCTTCACCGTCAAGGTTCAGATAAGAAGAGATATCATCTTCTTCTTGTCCGGTCGGCACATATAGAATATCGCCGTTTATGATGCCGAACATATGTGCTTCACCGTCCGGATCATAGTTGTCCATAATCGGGTCAGCTCTATCGTCCGCCATTATGTCAGTCCTGAAAACATGTAGTAAAAACAAATTAATTAAGTGAAGAAGGGGGGCGGTGGCGGTGGCGGTGGCGAAAGGGCGGTGGCAAAAGGAGGGGGCGAGGAAGGGGTGGGAGAGGGTGTCGCGGTAGAGCGCGAGACGGGGCGGCAGACGACGGCGTCACGGAGAGGGGAGGCGAGGACAACACATTTATAACCCTCGCCGTCCCCTCTCGATCCCTAAAAAAACACCGCGCGCATCGCCGCCCCCTCTCCGTATATACGTTTTTTT
>NW_025291879.1:0-1049 GCF_018294505.1 Triticum aestivum | reverse complement strand
GCGCGACGTATGTTTAGCACGTTTTATTATTTTGCACGTTTACGGTAAGTTTTAGCTCGCTGCTCATTATTCACGCGTCTAGCGGCGGCAAGCGTGTTCTGAAAGGGGTCGAAACCATGGTAAATAGGCACTGGTGCAGTTGAACCGTGGTAAAACTCGTCTCCGTAGTTGAGCGGGAGCGGCCAAAGGAATGTGCAATCGTGTGTGTAGTGGAGCTGGGAGGGGCAAGCATAAGGGACGAAGACGGGGGTAACATGTCGGATGCGATCATAGCAGCACTAAAGCACCGGATCCCATCAGAACTCCGAAGTTGAGCGTGCTTGGGCGAGAGTAGTACTAGGATGGGTGACCTCCTGGGAAGTCCTCGTGTTGCATTCCCTTTTTAATTTTTTTGCACCGCGTGCAAAACAAAACGCACGAGCGCGGCGTATGTTTAGCACGTTTTATTATTTGGCACGTTTACGGTAAGTTTTAGCTCGCTGCTCATTATTCACGCGTCTAGCGGCGGCAAGCGTGTTCTGAAAGGGGTCGAAACCATGGTAAATAGGCACTGGTGCAGTTGAACCGTGGTAAAACTCGTCTCCGTAGTTGAGCGGGAGCGGCCAAAGGAATGTGCAATCGTGTGTGTAGTGGAGCTGGGAGGGGCAAGCATAAGGGACGAAGACGGGGGTAACATGTCGGATGCGATCATACCAGCACTAAAGCACCGGATCCCATCAGAACTCCGAAGTTAAGCGTGCTTGGGCGAGAGTAGTACTAGCATGGGTGACCTCCTGGGAAGTCCTCGTGTTGCATTCCCTTTTTAATTTTTTTGCACCGCGTGCAAAACAAAACGCACGAGCGCGACGTATGTTTAGCACGTTTTATTATTTGGCACGTTTACGGTAAGTTTTAGCTCGCTGCTCATTATTCACGCGTCTAGCGGCGGCAAGCGTGTTCTGAAAGGGGTCGAAACCATGGTAAATAGGCACTGGTGCAGTTGAACCGTGGTAAAACTCGTCTCCGTAGTTGAGCGGGAGCGGCCAAAGGAATGTGCAATCGTGTGTGTA
>NW_025291878.1:0-1049 GCF_018294505.1 Triticum aestivum | reverse complement strand
ATCTTTGGAAGAACATTTGGAACATTTACATGCTGTTTTTATTGCTCTACGTGATGCACGTTTGTTTGGTAACCTTGGGAAGTGCACCTTTTGCACCGACCGAGTATCTTTTCTTGGCTATGTTGTTACTCCACAGGGAATTGAAGTTGATAAAGCCAAGATTGAAGCTATTGAGAGTTGGCCGCAGCCCAAAACGGTCACACAAGTGAGGAGTTTTCTTGGCCTCGCTGGATTCTATAGGCGTTTTGTGAGAGATTTCAGCACCATTGCTGCACCTCTCAATGAGCTTACAAAGAAAGATGTGCCTTTTCTTTGGGGTACCGCACAGGAAGAAGCCTTCACGGTATTGAAAGATAAGTTGACACATGCTCCTTTACTCCAACTTCCTGATTTTAATAAGACTTTTGAGCTTGAATGTGATGCTAGTGGAATTGGATTAGGAGGTGTGTTATTACAAGATGGCAAACCTGTTGCATACTTTTCTGAAAAATTGAGTGCGCCTAGTCTGAATTATTCTACTTATGATAAAGAATTATATGCTCTTGTTCGGACTTTAGAAACATGGCAACATTATTTATGACCCAAAGAATTTGTTATACATTCTGATCATGAATCTTTGAAACATATTAAAAGTCAAGCTAAACTGAATCGTAGACATGCTAAATGGGTTGAATTCATTGAGACTTTCCCTTATGTCATTAAACACAAGAAGGGAAAATAAAATGTTATTGCTGATGCATTGTCTCGTCGCTATACTATGCTTTCACAACTTGACTTCAAAATATTTGGTTTGGAGACCATCAAAGATCAATATGTGCATGATGCTGATTTTAAAGATGTAATGCAGAATTGTAAAGAAGGAAGAATGTGGAACAAGTTTGTTGTTAACGATGGATTTGTGTTTCGTGCTAACAAGCTATGCATTCCAGCTAGCTCCGTTCGTCTTTTGTTGTTGCAGGAGGCGCATGGAGGAGGATTAATGGGACACTTTGGCGTGAAGAAGACGGAGGACGTACTTGCTACACATTTCTTTTGGCCAAAGATGAGAC
>NW_025291877.1:0-1049 GCF_018294505.1 Triticum aestivum | reverse complement strand
AAAAGTTTCTCTCGAAAGAATTGAGTGGGAGGATGGTGGAGACTTGATGAGGTTATTGAACCGTCTCTTCAACTAGTGTGTGACAGGGCACAGGGAGTTGTTCCTATGGCACCTACACCAATTGAAGTGGAAGCTTATGATATTGATCATGAAACTTTGGATCAAGTCACTCCCAAACCTCGTAGGATGACAAGGATGCGTACTACTTCAGAGTGGTACGTAATCCTGTCTTGAAGGTCATGTTGCTAGACAACAATGAACCTACGAGCTATGGAGAAGCGATGGTGGGCCCGGATTCCGATAAATGGCTTGAGGCCATAAAATCCGAGAGAGGATCCATGTATGAAAACAAAGTGTAGACTTTGGCAGAATGGCTCGATGGTCGTAAGGCTAATGAGTACAGATGGATTTCAAAAGGAAGACGGACAATGATGGTAAATGTCACCATTAAGAAAGCTCAACTTGTCGTTAAGATGTTTTCCGACAAGTTCAAGGAGTTGACTACGATGAGATTTTCTCACTCGTAGCGATGCTAAGAGTCTGTTGGAATTATATTTGCAATGACTGCATTATTTATGAAATCTTGTAGATAGGATGTCAAAACATTGTTTCCTCGACGATTTTAATGAGGAAAGGTTGTATGTGATACAACCGGAAGGTTTTGTCAATCCCGAAAGATGCTAATAAGTATGCAAAGCTCCAGCAATCCTTCTAAGGACTGGAGTGAGCATCTCGGAGTTGGAATGTATGCTTTGATGATGATCAAAAATTTTGGGTTTGTACAAAGTTTATGAGAAACTTGTATTTCCAAAGAAGTGAGTGGGAGCACTATAGAATTTCTGATGAGTATATGTTGTTGACATATTGTTGATCAGAAATGACGTAGAATTTCTGGAAAGCATATAGGGTTATTTTGAAAGTGTTTTTCAATGGAAAGCCTGGATTAAGCTACTTGAACATTGAGCATCAAGATCTATAAGGATAGATCAAAATGCTTAATAATACTTTCAAATGAGCACATACCTTGACATGATCTTGAAGGTGTTCAA
>NW_025291876.1:0-1049 GCF_018294505.1 Triticum aestivum | reverse complement strand
TTTGGTAAAGGTAGCGGTGAGAGTCCATGTAGGAGTACATGGTGGGTTGTCTCATTGCAGCCGTCCTCAGGAACTGAGTTCTGTGTTTGTGATCCATGATTCAGCTACTACCACGCATTGGGCCCGAAACCAATGGACCCTCTCGGCTTCTTGATCACCCTTGTCCTCTGTCCAGGAGTTGCAAGTAGTTTCTGGTGTTTGTAGTATGCTGGAGGCCGTGGGCAGCGCTGACCGTAGGGGTGGGCTGTGATGCGGTAGGCACGTGGCACGGTGTACCGGGCGCCCGTTTGGTGTCTCGGGAACCCTGTTCACATCGTTTGGGGCTGTGAGCGAAACTCCGGCCGGATCCCCTCATGGATGGAACCCGAATAGGCGATAAACCTGGACTAGAGACTTGAGTATTTAGGCAGGCCGTGGCCGACACCCACGTTGGGCTTCCGCTTGAAGGTTGCCGAGTACATGTCGTGTAAACGGCGGTAAGTGGTGAGAGCGTGTGTGAAGAAGTACACCCCTGCAGGGTTAATATGATCTATTCGAATAGCCGTGTCCGCGGAAAAGGACTTCTGGGTTGCTTATATCAGTTCATAGACAAGTGAAAGTGGATACTCTAAAATATGCAAGATAAGCGTGAGTGCTATGGACGGCGTTCTCGTAGGGAGACGAGAGCGGATCCATAGTGGTGTATTGATATGGTGAATATGTGGACTCGTGTGCGCCACCTCAAAAGAGTTACATTGCAGTCGTAGTTCAGGATAGCCACCGAGTCAAAGCTGGCTTGCTGCAGTTAAACCCCACCATCCCCTTTGTTGATAATGATGCATATGTAGTTAGCTCTGATGTAAGTCTTGCTGGGTACATTTGTACTCACGTTTGCCTATTTTATGTTTTTGCAGAGAGACTTCGGTCTCGCTAGTAGTTCCGCGTGGACTTCGACGTTTAGCTTGATACCTCAGCTACGATCTTGTGCCCTCGGCAGGATCTGATAGATAGTCAGGCTTCTCAGCCTTTTTCATTTATAGATGTCTGTACTCAGACATGATAGCTTCCGC
>NW_025291875.1:0-1049 GCF_018294505.1 Triticum aestivum | reverse complement strand
ATGATACCATGCCAACTTTCAACCTTTTCAGAGTTCATTGGAAATGCTTTTCAATTTTAGGGTCTAATAGCTCAACATAATTAGGAAATGCATGAAAAATAACAAATGAGTCAGAAAGGACTGAAAAATGATGATGTGGCTGTGAATGGTGCATTTTGAGCACACAAAAAGTCAGGAGTTCAAATAAGTTTTAAAAAATGAAATCCCTTTGTAACAGACGAGTTTCCGTATGAAATCCTGATACATTGAAAGAGATTGTCCGTTTTGTACACGAAGTGGATCCAGTTTTTGCCTTAAGCCTCTCAACTTTCTTGCACATGCTATGTGGATGAAATGATGATACCATGCCAACTTTCAACCTTTTCAGGGTTCATTTGAAATGCTATTCAATTTTAGGGTCTTATAGCTCAAAATAATGAGGAAATGCATGAAAAATAACAAATGAAGTCAGAAAGGATTGAAAAATGATGATGTGGCTGTGAATGGTGCATTTTGAGCACACAAAAAGTCAGGAGTTCATATAAGTTTTAAAAAATGAAATCCCTTTGTAACAGACGAGTTTCCGTATGAAATCCTGATACTTTGAAAGAGATTGTCCGTTTTGTACACGAAGTGCATCCAGTTTTTGCCTTAACCCTCTCAACTTTCTTGCACATGCTATGTGGATGAAATGATGATGCCATGCCAACTTTCAACCTTTTCGGATTTCATTTGAAATGCTTTTCAATTTTAGGGTCTTATAGCTCAAAATAATTAGGAAATGCATGAAAAATAACAAATGAAGTCAGAAAGGATTGAAAAATGATGATGTGGCTGTGAATGGTGCATTTTGAGCACACAAAAAGTCAGGAGTTCAAATAAGTTTTAAAAAATGAAATCCATTGGTAACAGACGAGTTTCCGTATGAAATCCTGATACTTTGAAAGAGATTGTCCGTTTTGTAAACGAAGTGCAACCAGTTTTTGCCGTAACCCTCTCATCTTTCTTGCACATGCTATGTGGATGAAATTATGATACCATGCCAACTTTCAACCTTTTCAGAGTTCATT
>NW_025291874.1:0-1049 GCF_018294505.1 Triticum aestivum | reverse complement strand
GGAGACCGAAAGGTCGAGCGTGAATCATATAGTAGATATGATCAACATAACGATGTTCACCATTGAAAACTACTCCATCTCACGTGATGATCGGTTATGGTTTAGTTGATTTGGATCACGTAATCACTTAGAGGATTAGAGGGATGTCTATCTAAGTGGGAGTTCTTAAGTAATATGATTAATTGAACTTAAATTTATCATGAACTTAGTACCTGATAGTATCTTGCTTGTTTATGTTGATTGTAGATAGATGGCTCGTGCTGTTGTTCCGTTGAATTTTAATGCGTTCCTTGAGAAAGCAAAGTTGAAAGATGATGGTAGCAATTACACGGACTGGGTCCGTAACTTGAGGATTATCCTCATTGCTGCACAGAAGAATTACGTCCTGGAAGCACCGCTGGGTGCCAGGCCTGCTGCTGGAGCAACGCCAGATGTTATGAACGTCTGGCAGAGCAAAGCTGATGACTACTCGATAATTCAGTGTGCCATGCTTTACGGCTTAGAATCGGGACTTCAACGACGTTTTGAACGTCATGGAGCATATGAGATGTTCCAGGAGTTGAAGTTAATATTTCAAGCAAATGCCCGGATTGAGAGATATGAAGTCTCTAATAAGTTCTATAGCTGCAAGATGGAGGAGAACAGTTCTGTCAGTGAGCATATACTCAAAATGTCTGGGTATAATAATCACTTGATTCAATTGGGAGTTAATCTTCCGGATGATTGCGTCATCGACAGAATTCTCCAATCACTGCCACCAAGCTACAAGAGCTTCGTAATGAACTATAATATGCAAGGGATGAACAAGACTATTCCCGAGCTCTTCGCAATGCTGAAAGCTGCGGAGGTAGAAATCAAGAAGGAGCATCAAGTGTTGATGGTTAACAAGACCACTAGTTTCAAGAAAAAGGGCAAAGGGAAGAAAAAGGGGAACTTCAAAAAGAACGGCAAGCAAGTTGCTGCTCAAGAGAAGAAACCCAAGTCTGGACCTAAGCCTGAAACTGAGTGCTTCTACTGCAAGCAGACTGGTCACTGGAAGCGGAACTGCC
>NW_025291873.1:0-1049 GCF_018294505.1 Triticum aestivum | reverse complement strand
TGTGCATGACTGATTTGGAATGATTCCAAGAAAACAACATTGACTTTCTCGAATCCACGGCGGCAACTTGCATCAGATGCACATGAATTAAAGGAAGTCACTTCTTTTATCCAAACATATACTTCATGAACGGGCATGAAGTAAATGCTTTCAAAAGTTTCCAACACTAACTTAATGTTCAACAACATCATGGAGGAGATAAGAATGTTGTCAATGGGCTCAACAACAACTCATCAGAATTTCCATATCACTGGACTTCCACCATCGTGTGAACACGGTGATAGCATTGGTCAGCCCCAAAGATATAATGGTGTATGCTCGAGGGATCAACCACGAGTAAGACAACATTACGAACATCGTTGGTTCTGACTTGATTTGACGATAGCCCACACTCAAATCAAAGGATTGATAAGACAATAGGTCCAGCAACTGATCACAGGGACCAATCGATGAAGATATCATCTTTCTTCAATACACACTACACAAGAATATCCCTTTCGAACGAACTAAGTCAGGCAAGCTTTTATCTTCCAACCCTCCAAGTTATTGTTTAGCTTAACCAACTAGCTCAGGGATACCTAACACCAATTCTTTGAGAGAAGGTGGTTCACAAGAAACCAACTTGATCACGAGCTCAACATAGCGGTCAGGTGACAACCTGGTAATACTTCTGAGAAGATATTCAGAAAATCACGAGCCACCGGTATGTTACTAAGCTCGAGAACAATCTTGCTTTTCAGGGCAAGACGATATGATCAATAGAGCAAGAATTTGAAATAATCCTAACCCATCGATCGAGGAGGGCACTGAGAACAAGGACTAGGTAGCATGATCAACCTTAGAATGATGATTCGAAAACCAACATACTAAGAATGAAATTATTATCCTTTAACTACCAAGCAACAGAGTTGCTAGCAGTATTGATTTCACACATCACAATTCATTTGTCGGTATTCCGGTTGCATCAACACGAGGGCCGAGGAATGAACAGTGATGGCAAGAAGTATCACTGTACCAAGAGTTCATGGGATGGTGTGCAATTCCTATAA
>NW_025291872.1:0-1049 GCF_018294505.1 Triticum aestivum | reverse complement strand
AAGAAGAAAAAGAATGAGAGGAAAAAGGGAAATAAGAAGAAGAAGAAAGGAGAAGAAGAGGAGAGGAAGAAGATGAGAAATAAATAAGAAGAAGAAAAAAGAAGAGGAGAAGAAGAAAGGAATAGATGAGAAGAAGAGAAAATTCTATTTTCTCTTCTTCTCCTCTATTCCTTTCTTCTTCTCCTCTTTTTTTTCTTCTTTTTTTTCTTCAATCTTCTCCTCTATTAATATCTTCTTCTCCTCTTTTTATTTCTTCTTCGTCTTCTTATTTTTTTATCGGATATGTCGTTGTCGATATACCCCATGTCCCGATAACTTCAACACGAGGGGGGGGGGCTTCGACCTACCCCCTCCCCGATAACATTATTTTCCCATGTATGTATGTCGTCGTTGTCGATATAACCCCCTCCCGGATAACTTCGACCGTGATAACTTATACCACGGGAGCACCCCCCGGCCCTCTCGCTCGACCAAAACTCTCAAGGACACCCAAACCCTAGAAAAAAAACAATGTCGGTCTCCTACCCCCTCCCGTCGCGCCCCTACCCTTGAAGCGTTGCCGAGGCCACCCCAAACCCGGAATAAGTTAGGTCTACGTTTGCACTAATATATCCACCTGCTGTCATGTTTGTGTAATAATTGCCATGTTGTAATATTTGCAGAAATAATGGAGCACGGACGAGACGAGGAAGCAGAAGAGGTGTTGGGGGACATAATCTTCGCCGGAGGTGATGTCTTGTCGTATCTTAATGACAATGATGGTCTTGAAGAACAGGTGAAGAAGCAGGCTACGGTGATCGAAGAGTGGAGGAGGAAAGACATGATTATGATGGCTCCGGTGACCCAATGCTGGTGCAAGAAGGAGCCCATGGTGACGGCTCCGGTGACCGAACAGAGTCCGGCCAGGTAAATATATTAGTTAAGCCTGTGATGACTAGCTAATTGATGCATTCATTGTTTTGGTATGTACACATATTAATTAACTCTCGTCTTTCTTCTTTTTTCTAGCCCTCCGGATCGAGCACAACTTCGGTAAAGAGACGAGGCCC
>NW_025291871.1:0-1049 GCF_018294505.1 Triticum aestivum | reverse complement strand
TTTTTACTACATGTTTTCAGGACTGACATAATGGCGGACGATAGAGCTGACCCGATTATGGACAACTATGATCCGGACGGTGAAGCACATATGTTCGGCATCATAAACGGCGATATTCTATATGTGCCGACCGGACAAGAAGAAGATGATATCTCTTCTTATCTGAACCTTGACGGTGAAGATGAAGGGCGCCGTCAGCAAGATGATGCCGAACAAACGTCGATAAACGACGATCTTCAAATGGAAGTAGCAACCACCTCCGGCGCCGAGGTATATATATACATTGAGCCTCTGGTGATACAAACTAACTGATTTGAATAAATATGTGTGTACTAACGCGCGCGACTCTCTTTCTTATTTTAGCCCTCGGCCGGATCGTCGAAACAATCGAGTACGTCGTCAAAGCGTGGCGCAACCAAGACGATGAAACAAGGAGAAACATGCACCATCTAGGTTGTCGACAGTGCAACCGGCAGGCCGCTGGAGCCCCGCAAGAACGCCACCAAGTTTGTCAACCAATGCGGAGCCATTGTTAGAGACAACGTCTCGATCACCGTCCAGGAGTTGAATAAGCCAAAGAAGGCACGAATTGCTGGTTTCACTTTTGTCGATAAGAGAACAAAAAAAGATTGCTTCAAGAAGCTTATGGAACATTTCGTTCTACCTCCGGAATACAACAAATTCGATGAGGAGGGTAACAAGATTGAGGAAAACAAGGAGAGGAGGAGGCTAGTCAAACAGTTCGCTCTTCATAAGATGGCCGACGCATTCCGGAAATTCAAGCAAAATCTAGCCCATGACTTTGTCAAGCAGAACAAGACTCCGGATTTCAAAGGACAATATGAGAAACTGAAACATGATTGGCCAGAATTTGTGAAGCAAAAGAAATCGGAGCAGTTCATTCAAATATCGAAAAAAATAAGGAAAATGCGGCTAAGAAGGAGTACAATCATATTATGGGGCCAGGAGGGTATCGCCTTTGGGAGCCTAGGTGGGAGAAGATGGAGAATGAGCTGAGGGCGCGAGGAATCCGTCCAGGTACGGAGGGA